>NW_005371219.1:155142-263511 GCF_000412655.1 Myotis brandtii
GAGGCCCCCCCCCCCCCCCCCCCCCCCCAGTGCACAAATTTTTGTGCACCGGGCCTCTAGTAAGGCTATAAAAATCAAATGTTAAGAAAATGCTGATTCATCCTTTGGAAAGCTCTACACTGAGTTAGTATAGTTTGTTTTTGGCAGTCTTGCTGCTTCAGATGAGACTTGAGATGTTTACCAATATGCTAAAAATGCAGCATCATTGCAATTTCTCTGACCTCAGCATCCAGAAGTGGTTTTTCAGTTCATGCCCACTTTATACTGTTTTCCCAATAAGTTGAGTTCATTTAGAGTATGTCATTAGCTGTTAAGGAGAGGTTTGGCCCAAATCCATTTTACTTTGACTTAGTACCTCACTTATTTTTGACGCCTTGGTGATTCTGTTAATTAATGCTAATTTTTTAGTGTTATATTTTTCCATTAGAACTTGAAAAAGGCTCCGAGCTTATCCTAATGATTTCATACTGTCCATGGAATTTACTGCGTCTGAATTTGAACTTTTTAAAAATCAATGAAACTTAATTCAAAACTGAGAAGTTGTTTTGCAATTTTTAAAAATGACTGGAATGTCTTTAAAATAAGTTCTGTGATAATGAAATGTACTCCTTAGTAGTATGCATATACCACTTAGGACTACTGACTTCTATATTTAATAAGTCTTGCTAAAGAGGGTGCTATTCAACAATGATTTCTGCACTTAGGCATGATCCAAATTATAATGTTTCATTATTCTACTCATCTGCCAAATGACTGTCATCTTATACAACCCTGATTTTCCTCTTTATACTTCTTTGTTTTCCTCTGTACATAGCTTATTCATATTTGTAGTTAACAGTTAAAAATATAATGTTAGGAGTATTTGCTAAGGAATTAGATAGTACTGCCCATCCTAAATTACAAGTTGAACAAAAAAATTGGGGGAAGATTTAAAATCAGTGCGGTTTTGTTTCTTTTTTGTAGTTCTTTTGGGTGTTTTGCTTAAAGTGCTAAGTAATGAGAAATTTTGGCCGTTAGTTTAATTGGCATCATTGTAATTCCCCCTCCCCTTTATTTTTTTTGTGTGTGTATGTTTAGTGAAGGGAGTTTTTTGAGTTGAAGTAGTGAAACAATCAATTTAACAATCTACTTGGCTGTCCGACTGTGATGGTTAGCATTTTTTTAAGTGTAGATTTTTCTGTACCTTAGCCTTATTGCTCCTTGTGATTTGCATTGATGAGAAAGAAAAGTCATATGTCAATATTTTTGAAGTTCAATCGTGAATAGGTGCCAGCATTTATGATAAGAATATACAGTTTGAAATATGAACAGGGATATAGACTAAGACACATGCATTTATATGGAGATACACAAACTCAAGTAAAAGATAGACTAAATTTTGCTCTATATAATGGCTATATTTGTTCTTAATCAAGGAATAAAATGGAGGAAAATTGAAAATATTCCCAACCTTGGTTGGCAAAATAGAATTCAAGAAAAAATCATTAGATGCCAGCTTACACACAGGAGTTTTAGGGTTTTTGTAGAGAGTTACATGGACAGACTTACCACAGGGTAGTTTTTCTGATTCAGCAACACTTTTTAAATATTTTATTCATTCATTTGTATTAGTTTGTGGGAAATAAGTCGAGAACTAATTACTTATCATTATCTAAATAAATTTCATTACCATCTCACTGTTACATAATGGCAGCATAGTGGAGGGAAGTCTAATTTCCAGTGTTCACATGCCCACTTATGTGTGTAGTTTAATTCTAAAACATTTTCACAATGACTCACCTTCATTAATTTTCCAAAAATGTGCCATTTCTGTATAAGAATGAACTAACTTTTTTTCAAATATTAAATTTGGGCCTTATATCAGAAACTCAAATTTAATTCCAGCCCCTGCTGTAACTTTTTGGGAGGCAGGTTGGTATTGTTTATTTGTTGATTGGTGATTTTGCTTTGTTCTCCCATTTCCTAAATATATTTAGCTAAAAAGTGTATCATGTGGAATTGGACTTGCACTTTTGAATTATGTTTTTCCCAAGCAGGAGGAGTTCATGTTGAATCCCAAATATAAATAAGCTAGAAGAACATTATGCCAATGAAAGAAGCCAGTCATTAAAAAACCCACATATTGTATGATTCCATTTATAAGAAATATCCAGAATGTGCAAATCCATAGAAAGAAAAAGTAGATTAGTAGTTGCCAAGGGGCTGAGAGGAGGAGACAGTACGTGAGAGGGAATGACTGCTAATGAGTGTAGGTTTTCTTTCAGGGTGATGAGAATGTTCCGGAATTCCATAGTGATGATATTTACACAGTTATGTGAATATACTAAAAAAACACTGTATTGTACACTGCCTTGGCTGAGCCAGACTGGCAAAGCCGCCTGGTACAGTGCGCATGTGGTCTTTTCTTCCCCACTTCCCCCACTCATGAGTTAGTTGAAAACCTGGATATGGCTTGAAAAACACTGGCCTAAGAGATGAAAACTTTTATGCTGCCAATGGAGATGGCCCAAGTAAAAGCTGGAGCCCATTACTTTATTATTTCCCTGTATATTAACAATATGTTAAGATCAGACATAGACATAAATTGGGTCATAAACGCTTATGCATGGGGCCTTATTTTTGCATTTCTATCATGAAAAGCTTTTTTTCCTTTATTTTATTTTATTTTTTTTTACCAAAACATTCAGGGTAAATATATTCATAAACTTAATGATCTGCAGTTGTCTTAACCATTGTAAAAGACCTAAATGCCCTTCAGGGTAGGTGAAATATCCTCCCAGGCTTTCTCCTCTAAAAACTCTTTACTTCCAACTATATTCTGCTTATTTCTCCTGTCCTGTCCCACCTGGTTAAATCTTAATACCATCATTTCTTATAGCAACCCTTTTTTCTTTACAGAGAGCTTTGCATTTCTTTTCATAATGGCTTCTTTTCTACACTTATTCACATTTAGGATCTATATCCAGAGAGTGACAGGTTATTACATAGTTTATTCTCAGAATTACTCAGGAAGAGATTTGACATTGTGGATCTGATGGTAAGGCCTAGTGATACTGCAGACTGTCCTCGCTATACTTTTCTTTTCAATAAAGTGAAAATTGATGAATTTTAGATTAGGAATAACCTGGGCTTATTCAAGTTTTCTCCCTGCTCTGTAAACCTAGAGAGTCAAAAGTCCCCTTAACAGTTTACTAGAAGTAGACATATTTCGGTAGAATAGGAGCAGATAGGAAGTAATACAACTACATTAGTGTTGACCCAGAATTTAGTTGTTTTAATAAATAATTATATATTTTTAAGCTTCTGCTTGCAAAATAGTTTTGGTAGTGTCACAGTATGAATCCTGGAAATGCTTGTCATGAAGGAAACGATAGACTGGAGAGGGTGCAAGGAAAGGGAGGGAGGCAGCAGGTAGGGCAATGTATTTAGCACTCCGTTTGTTATTATAGAAAAGTTCTCTGGTTCTGTTTTGTAAAGAGATTAGAGTGAGGTCTAACCTAGTTATAGACTGAACAGCCAATCAGGAGTCAGACAGCCAAGGCTGTAATTTAGTTCTGTGCAGATAATGTAAACATTTTAAATACATCTTCAGAAGGACTGAATGAAGTTGATGTCTGTATGACGTATTGTAAATAAAAACTAGAATTGGTGGTAGAGTGTCAAATACTGAATAAAAATTTATTTCGTGTCAAAGTTATTTATGTTCGTATGGTTGGGAAAGGACAAAGAAACTTTGGATAGGAAACATAGGATAGTACTTTTTACAATACAGAGTAGAAGTATGATGCTGCTCTTGGTCTCTTATCACTGCTGTCTCCTTTTTCCGACTACAGTATATACTAGCGTGTGGGCAGTCAGTATAGGCTACATAGCTCAACCTCATTTCTGCACCTTAGTTAAAACCATATAATATCCATCATACTTCATCATCCCTAAATGTTTAATAATAAACTGCAACTTTTTTACAGATGGGAATCAGGCAATAAAATTCCCAAAACTAATCTTACTTTTTTGGCCCAATTTGTAAAATATTGGGCAAATAGCTAGCTATGTTTTATTTTCAATAAAAAATTTAAAAAATTATAAACTAATTGCTGGGTATATTTAATGATGAGTCCTGATTACTATGTGTTTTCATAACATTGTGTGTTATTCCAAAAAATACATAAAGCTACTGAAACTATTGTCATTTAATTGCATTAATTTACATCTGGTCTATTTATTGTAGAAAGTTATCTTCTTCCATTTTAATGAGAGAAGTGTAATTTTTTCAACCTCATAGACAACATCTGGGGAAGATGTTCGCGACTTCACAAAGGTGCTGAAGAATAAGTTCAGATCAAAGAAATACTTCGCCAAACATCCTCGGCTTGGCTACCTGCCTGTTCAGACCGTTCTTGAAGGTGACAACTTAGAGACGTAAGTTTAATTTTAATATATATACTTATATCTGATAGTGTCATTTATTATGTCATTGACACAAAAGAAATTGTTTGATACCAAAAACTGTTTGTGTTTTGGTAAACTGTTCCATTTTAAAGGAGGTAAATTAAACTTAGAATCAATCTTTACAACATAAATTTTTACTGTTTGCTTTTGACAGTGTCACAGCTAAAATTTTGGGTTTCATTGTGCACTTGTTCCTATACTTTACAAATATGTGTGAATGTGTTAATCTTTGCATTGGTTATCTCTTTTCCTCTTCAAAACACTTAAAGCAAATTAAAATATTGTATATTCTTTAATTATTTTATTTATTTTCCCTTTTCCCTTTTTGGGGAATGTTTTACTATTTCTTATAGTACGTTTCACACTTATTTTATATACTTTTAATATAAATTTATTAATACTTATCTTGCTTCAGATACCTACCTATACTAAAATCTCATCAAAATCTAACATTACATTTCTAATTTCTTTTGTCTTGAACATGACAGCAAAATGAAATAGCTTTGTAGAGTACATGATATAGCCCTAGCTGGTTTGGCTCAGTGGATAGAGCATCAGCCTGCGGACTGAAGGGTCCCAGGTGTGATTCCAGTCAAGGGCCCAGGTTGCAGACTTGATCCCGAGTAGGGGGCATGCAGGAGGCAGATCAATGATTCTCTCTCATCATTGATGTTTCTATCTCTCTCTCCCTCTCCTTTCCTCTTTGAAATCAATAAAAACATATTTTAAAAATAAACATATAGTGCATGAGATAGACACAATTTCTTTAAATTTTATAATTTGTGTATACAAGCATAAATGAAATAAAGTTTCAAGGTAACAAAATTACTATTGGATTTTAAAGCAAAGAAAAATTATAACTTATAGCTTGAAATCAAAAGAAGAATTTTGAAAATGAGCCAGAACAAATGTAAGAAGTAATTTTAAATTACTAAATAATTATATATAAAGATCAAAAATAGATATGATTTAAATCTTTGAATCTTTAGAATATCAGCTTAAATATACCTGTCAAAGCAAATATTTTCATGTGTGCTTGAATCTTGGGGAAAATTAACCTTAATTGCTAATTATCACCAGGGTTCCTACTCGTAAGGAATAGTGAGGTTCTTGTTACAGAAAGATGCCCTCTCAAATGACTATACAACAAGCTCAGAAGTGTGAAGTGGGGAGTTCTTTACATTATACAGTAGAGAAGTATTAAAAGTGTTCCAGGTACAATTTTTGTGAACTCAAACTTTCTTTACCTTCAAAACTCATAGAGACATAATCTGAGAACAGTAATGGTCCAGTGTATTATGACACTGCATGTCTCAAAGATGTCAAAATAGAGGGATAGACTGTTTAGTCTGAATATTTTTCCATATAAAGCTCTATACATACATTTATGTGCAAATGTATTTTTTAAAATTTGTGAAACTGCTAAGAAGTAGAAAAAAGACCACAGCCAAAGCATAATGGACGTCTTTATGCTGCTGTAGGTAATATTATGGGTGTACATATAGAAAGAAATATAATGCAGCTGTATATATAAATAGCTCAAAAAGTGTCATGTACACATTTAAAGCATATGAAAAAATCAAACTTTTTGATACCTTTGCTTGATATCAAACTGTGTACAATTAATATACATGCCTCCAAGTCATTTTTTCCACACTACTTTAGGACAAATTTTAATAAAAGCAATTATAGTTCAAGGAGAGATGTTCAAATACTTAAATCCATGGAAAAGGTAGATTTTGGTCCTCTCTTTGTTTTGTGGATATATTTTGTCCTTTTTCTCATCAGGTTGTCTGACAATACATTCTTATTTATTTCAGTATCTAACATATAGTGTAACTGGCCTGAACACTTCAGGTTAAAGACAAAATTTTACTACTCTTAGCATCAGATCTAACTAACCTGTGGAGTAGCTGCTTGAAGCATAGAATTATGACAGTGCTTTTTTTATGAGATAATTGATAGGTTTGAACTGGTGATGTGCTTTTCACTCTTTTGATATGTTATTGGCATTTTGTGCCTCAAGTATCTATATACTTCCTGTGAGTCGTGCAGACGAATAGATCTTTTATAGTCCTTTTAAGCAGTTTTGATAATTTGCCTTTCAGTGTCAAAATAATCATTGGCATCCATCATTCTATTCTGAGTGACTCGGTTAAAGTAAAAAAAAGAACAGAAAAGCTTGCCAATAATTTTGTGCTAGGATTTTTGGCTGTAACTCTGAAAATGTTTCATTTCATCTAACATAAATTTACCAGCATTTTCAGTGAGCAGAAAACAAGAGAAAGAAAAGGCGTATAAGATTAAATCAGATGTCACAAGATGCATTTTGAAAAAGATTTATGAGCTACTGTTTAGAGTGGGTAGATTTTTTTTTTTCAAATCCTGAAACGTGTTCTTGTACTTGCTGTAGTTCATTTTTCTGCTGAGCCCTCTCTAGTACAAGGCCACTTAATCTTCTGTTCTAACAATTTATGTGAGTGGGTAGTAAAAAAGTTTGATTTCGTTTATTCTCCTATTTGTGGGAGGAGAACATTGGAGAAAAACCAGCGAAGTGGTAAATGTGTGGAAGTTATTTATGAAGCTGATTAGAATTTTCTTCTACATTCTCTTTTATCACCGCAAAATGTAATCTTATCCCCTATCCAGTAATTATACTTGCATGTGTGGAGGGGACTTATGGAAAAAAGGAGTTATTACTAAAAGAAGGTAAATAAACCCATGCTTAGGTATTTAGTTAATTTTATAACTTTGCAAGATTTCTCAAAACATCAATCAAAATAAATGAGTAGAGCTTGATTAAAAAGTTACAATTGAATAAAAACCCGAGAAACAAGTTAAAATAGTGCCCAAAATAATTTGAGAATTGTGAGAGAATTATTGGGTAAAAAGTTAGGTTGGGTTTCCTACATTTTAAAGAATGAATGTAGACACCTGTCCCTGATATTGGCTAAGGTGGAATAGATAAATTGCACGGGTTATTAAATTCTTACTGTAGCAAGAAGCAAGTCATAGGAAGTGTAATTATGGTTGTGGGAGCACTGGCCTTGAAGAAGTGACAGCTACACTGAGACCTGAGTGATGGAAGGGCCAAACATTCAGTGTTTGGTGTGGGAGGAGGAAAGGGAGAGTTTCCAGGCAAGGGAAACATTTTCAAAGGCCCGGAGTCAAGATTGTTTTCGAAACTGGGATGGGAAGCTGGGAATAGTGGCAAGAAATGAGAGTGGAGAAAGAAGCAGGAACCAGAAAATGAAGGGCCTTGTAAGCCATGCCAGGGTTTTTGGAGTTTATCCTGAGAGCAGTCAGGAGCCATTGAAGGTTTATATGTTAGAGGAGGACGGGACCCCTCTTACCCTGCTCTGGGACCAATGGACTTAACAAAGCAAAAGACTGGAAGCAGAAGTAGTCTGTTCAGAATTAAATGCACTAAAAGAGCCACAAAGTTATTCAAAGAAAATCTGGGTTATATTTCATATACTGGTAAGTATGTTTAGTAGAGTCGGATTCCTTGCATATTAGTGTGTGATTAATCAGACCAACCTGTTCAGCCACTGCTCTGGAAGCAGGGGGAGCTTTAGTAAATCTAGGCTAACACACAGATCGATCTTATTTTTAACCCCCTTTAATCATAGATTCTAACTACGCACTGAGAATATTGCCTTTTTTTCTTCTTCCAGAGTTAAATGAGAAAGCTTATCACTTAAGGGTGTGTGTGTTTTTCCTACCAATCAAAATACTTTGAAGTCAATGAAGCATTAAGTTTCATTTTTTTAATCTTTATTTCTTTTCTTAGAAAATCTCTCAACATATAAAAAAACACACATTCTTTTGAGAAACTCTTCTGTTCTGCTCTCTGCCTCTGCCATTCTTATCTTAGTTCAATGAACCACTTTTGTGCACACTGAATTAACTTCACAAGAACCAGCCAAGCAGTTTTACAAAGCCTTTCCAAGTTCAATTAAGATTTTTTTTAAAAATATGTATCATTCTGTGTTTAAAGTTCACAGTAAATGTTGTGATGCCCTTGAATTCTAGAAATGATCTCTCAAGCAGTTACAGCTTTTTGGAACGCGTAGAGCAGTCCATTCACCTGACATTTAACATCCCTAGTTCCGAGTTAATGAAACGTAGTGATGTAAAAAGGCAATCGAATAGTACAGTATTGTTTCATTGTTCTTGTATCTGTTTTATGCATGGATAATTAAGTCTACTTACAGTATAGATCATCTGACAAACACAGCCTGGATAAATGCCTGTTTTTGAAAGTAGGTCCAAAAAGTCTTAGTTTTTTATCCCAATAAGATGACCTTCCATCCCTTTTTGGTCTTTGCTATTTAGACATCAACTTGTGCCTCCCAATAGGAGATAAGATCATTAACTTTTTCTTAAGCATGTATGAAAGGTAAAGGAGAATCAAGTAGAACTGAAATAATTTCAACTTCCCATCTTTGTTTCAGTCAGCACTGGCTTTTCTAGGAGACTTTATTGAATTAAATAGAGAAGTGATTTTCTTTATTTCAGACTTTTAAATATCCACATTCACCAGTAGTACCTCCCCTCTCTCACAAAAAAAAAGTTAGGGTTTGAGCTAGTTTTTAATTAGCATCAGTTGTTTTCAAAACGTAGTTCATGGAGACTTGGGGATTTCTAGGCAGCGCTGTGAGGTTGGAGGGGACCCCCGAGGCCAGGAGTAATAGTGAATGATCTCACTCCAGACTCAAGCTCTGCTTCAAGCAGAACAAGTTTGTTTATCAGTTTTATAGATTGGACTTCTGGATAAAATTTTATATGAAGAAAATATATCATGATCTAAAAAAGTTATTTTCACTTTTATTGACAATGTGAAATTTTTGGTGGGATGTGAGGGAACTATCTGGGTTACAGAGATATCGACTTTACATCTTTTTAAAATGTATCTGTGACGTTCAGATACTTGGTGTATGCTTGGATTTGAATGTTTACATTTAAATTTGGACACAGAATCAGAAAAGTCTTATTTTATTGCAACTCTGCCATCAATACGTATAATATAGTCTTTGGTATTTAACTTTACCTTTCTGATCAACTTGGTCAGAAAGGTAAACAAAAATGTGATTGCACCTTTCCTCAGTATATTATGGAATATTATCTTTAAAATTTGTTTATAAGTTTGGGCTATTTTGGAGCATCCGGTCTCTTTTTTCCAATAAGAATATTTAAAGATGTGTTTGCTGTCCTGTAACAAACACCTGTAAATGTCTGTGAAAAGGCCCCACAGGCTCTTAAATATCAGCATCTTCTCTAGAATTAACAATGACTTCTGTGACTTGATTTCTCAATAGTGAAACCTAACATAGCTGAGGAAGATAATTGAGAATGTTCCCCACCCTCACCTCCCAGAGCTTTTGTCTTAACTTGCTTTAAAGTGTTTGTTCTGTGACTTTTGTCTCCCTCTCCCCTCTCTGCAGTCCTATCACACTCATCAGTATGTGGCCAGAGCATTATGAGTGAGTATTTACGGCTCCATATGCGGAGGAGGATGTTCTGATCAGTTTTGTTAGCATGGGGGTGATTACTAAACTCTCATTCTAAAATAATAGTTCTGCCTCCTGGGTAACAATCCTAGTGGTTTCTTTGCATGGCAAATTTATTATTTAACTAAGCTAACATTTCTAATAGGAACATCTATCAATATGTGGGTATAAAACTGTTTATTTGCATCTTCCTTTATAGCCCTTCACAGTCTCCTCAGCTGTTTCATGATGATACCCATTCAAGAATAGAGCAGTATGCCACACGGTAAGAAACTTTTGATAGCAGCCCTCTGCTACACTGCCTCCCAGAATGGATCTATGTCTGTATTAATCCAATACCTTTAATGTGCCTGACTTAAGGAATATTGTTTTGTAGGAGCCATGATTCTATTATATTTGTAATCCAGGCTCTCATCTTCCAAGTTGTAATTTGCACTTTACCAAATACCTGCTACACATTCTATAAAGAGTAACTCAGTAGCATATGATTATTGAGCTCATGAGAATTCAAACACTGCACAAGCAGGATTTAGACAATGTAACCCAGAGTCATTGAATGAAAGTGGGGATTGAAAGTGTTCTCAGGAGATGGTGCATGTATGAGTTACAATATGTAATTAATATATGCTAATGTTTTATTCCAGGGGTTTATTTTAAAGTCCCCCCAAAATATAAAGAATAGACTGATCTTGATGGTATGCAGAAACTTTCAGAAAACAGGTATACTAGGTGTCTACAGTGCTAGTAACTAGCTATGCCTAAAAAGGTTAATTCAAGCATCATAAAAATAGTAATATTTGAACTGGGTCTTAGCCAAATAGAATTTCTGGGAAAAGCCAGGATTGAACTAATGGAAAAACATTCTCAAAAGCATTGAGCTGGGAAAGAACATGGCTTGTTCGAAGAACTGCAAGTAGAGAAAGGGTCAAGAATGAGAGTGGATGGACAGAAGCTGAGGTCCAATAATGTAGGGCCCACTTGCTAAGGGAGTTGGATGATGTCCTGAGGTAACGAGGAGTCATGGAGAATCTTGAAACGTGAACGGAACATAGATTTGTGTGAGAATGAAGATGGACTTGAGGGTCTGGGAGGTTAAGTAGGAGTAGAAGACTGTAGAACATGCTATAAGATAAAGGCCTATAGGCCTTAAGTCAGTGGTGATAGAAATGTAACTCAACATTAGATGTTTTAATCTCACAATCTTGTTAGGATATTTGGACCTTTCTGTATTTTGACTTTATAACAGTTTAAAAATGACTGGGATTATATCTCCAGTGGACTATGCCCATGTGGTTACCTTGCCTAACCTCCTTATTTTCATTTTTCAGACTGGCCCAAATGGAAAGGAGCAATGGGTCTTTCCTCACCGATAGCAGCTCTACCACAGGAAGTGTGTAAGTAAATCATGAAATCAGTGCTGCCCGGGTAGGCTAGTTCTTGTACTATGGCTGGCGGAAATCATCTTCACTGATCGAGGCTCTGGATTTTAATCCCAATCAAAATTGATGTGTGGTTACAAATATGTCTGCATAGATTTTATACTTTCAAGCCATCGTGGTATAAATTGGATATATTTATTTACTTTCATATAAATTAATGAATTAATGAAAAAATCCTGCCTTTGGCAGCTAATCTTCTTCTGGAAAAACAGATTGTTTTATTAATTAATGCAGGTGCAGATAGTCATTCCACTTGTATGCTATTTCTTGTTAATTTAACAAATGTAATTCCACAGAATCTGTGCCCATCTGTACAATCATCATCCTTCTGCTCACATATCCTCCATAATCCCTGCCATTTAACAACTATGGCTCACATGCACTTGGACATACGTATACTCCCCACCATTCATTGAAAAGTGTTACCTTTTCTGCCAATATTTGATTAGCAACTAAGAAACGCCTGACTGACTTTAGAATACTTCTTATAAACCTTTCTAGGCAGATATTTTATTTGACATTGTTATGTGTCATTGTGCTTTTGGAACTTTTTCTTCCCCCACCCCGTGCAATTGACCTTTTTAATTCTGAATGATGTCTAAAGGATTTCAGTAGTGTCAGGTTTACCTGACTTACTCAGGTTCATTGCCATTTGGATCTAATGGGAAGCTGTAAAGAACATTGTAGACTATAGTACTTAGATGTTTTATACTAAAAAAAACCATCGAGAGAGCCAAGTTGAACCACCTTAGGTACTCTAATATAGAAATTTTCCCTGTCAATATTTAAAATTTAGTTTACTATCATTAAGCTTACAAATAAAGGTTCTCAGGAGATTTTTCAATTTTACATTCCAAAGGTTAGCATGTTAATACTTTACAGTAATACAGCAGTGATTTATACATTATTATTCATGTACTGTGAGTTTGCAACAATTCCCAAACAAGATAATACCATATTCATAATGCTTGTTTCATATTTAACTTAGTATGTATTTTATATAAAATAGTTAAATATATTGAATATCTCCTAAATCAACTATTTCTACCAAAATTGGTAATACTTAAAGAATTCAAACCAAATTTAAAAACTTTAAAATGTGTTTGTCATATCCTGTGAGCACAATAAAGATAATGCTCAAATTTAGTATATCCTATCTTCAAATTAAAATCAACACTCTTTATTTTTAAATTTAGCACTAATTTCAGGAAAGAAAAAATAACCAGGTGATTAACAGCTGAATACAATTCCGTATACTATCAATAGATGTATTAACTCATTCATCCATCCAACAAATATTTATTATATACCTACCGTGCACTGGTGTGCTGGAACCAACTGTGAGAGCAAGTTGTTAATTTTCAAGAAGTTTTAAGCTGTTTTATATACTCTTACAACTAAATAGATAGGATTAAAATAGAAACAAAGGTAATACTCAAAACTAATCATGCCCTACTTATTTTACTTTATTACAAATATATGTTGTTGGGGTAGTTTTTTGTATTGGTCAGATGGTATATACCTCTATATCTTTTCCCAAATTCCCATTCAGAGAAGTCATTAGGTTAAATTGGCTGTGATGAAAGTACGTAAAGCATAAAAATTGAAAATCCAGGGTCTTTTTTTTTTTAGAGAACTTGTTGTTATACAGTTACTAGCATACCACTGCCATGTACCCAGTGCTATAAAGGTCTGCAGATGTAGATAGTATATCTTCATGATTTTTACGTGCTAGACCGAAGGCAGATAAGTGTTCCTACAGGGGAAGAGCATAGTGAGGGCATTTGTGGTAGAGAGAATAATGGCCCCCAAAATAAGCCCACATCCTAATCCCCAAATTCTCTGAATATGTCACTTTATATGGCAGAAGGAACGTTGCATGATTGCATGTGTGATTAAGTTAAGGATCTTAAAACGGGGAGATTATCCTAGATTATCTGGGTGGACCCAGTGTAATCACAAGGGTCCTTATAAGAGGAAGAAGAGTCAGAGTTAGAGAAGGAGATGTAACCTTGGAAGCAGAACAGAGCTATAGAGAGATTTGCAGATATTAACTGCTGGCTTCGAAAATGGAGGAATGTCGGTGGACTGTGGGCACTGGAAAAGCGAGGGAACAAATTCTCCCTGATATGTAAGATTAAGTTAAATTAATAGTGCAGAAAGGTATAAACCACTAGAGAGAGATTATTTCTCAGTCACTGGTGCATTCTTAATGCATATGTCAATACATCTTATTTTGATAAAGCTGGTTTTAGAAGGTCTTTGCTCTTCCACAGTTTGAATGGACTTAGTAAACTAGGGTTCTTTTGCTGTGGACATACGAGGGTTCGGCCATTCAGGGAGAATACTAACAAGGACTCTGGATCAGTAAGCCCTACTCTGGACCTAAAACCCAGTGGTTTGACTTACAGCGGTCACCCTTTCTTCTTCAAATGTGTATTTACTTATTTAAGTATTTCCATTTTAATTAGTACTGTTGACTTGACAAGACAAAGAAGTATTACTACAATAAATTCCTTTTCTCACAATGGATAGAGACTTACAATGAGGATGGTTCTTACCTTTTTGGGACTGATGGTATGTCTCCGGATTTTTGAAGGAAGGTTTAGGAACTAAGCGTCACTATTTCTCTGGCTCTCCAGCTTGTTTCCCATCAATAATTTAGCATCTTGGATCATAGGATGTAGGAAGAAGTGTTAGCTGCTCTTGACAAGATGCTGTGCTGTTCTTTCTTTGCTTTTAGCTTGGATCAAAGTTTATGTGTCTCCCAGGACATTTTTGTAAGAGCAGGAAGTAAGCAACATACTCTAACACTCTGGCCTTCCCCTGGAAATTTCCTAAAGCTTTAGCACTGGTAGGGTCATGATATAATCCCAAGAGATGATAGATGGCAGTTTTTAGTGCCATTTAACAGTATTGCCAGCTTCTGAACAAAGAAGGGGGCAGTGCTTCTCAAGGAAGCATTAGCTCTTCTGCTTCATGCTCGGGTCTGTTTTTAGGCAACCAATGTCAAAATATTAGCAATTTGAATTGTTTTTTCTTGGGAAAGATGAAAAACTACCTCAAAGTGCCTTAAGTAAAAAATGGTATGAGTTAATACATTTCTATAATGCTTTTTAGAATTGTTCTCTTTCTCAAATCCTTCACCTTTCCCCAAGGCCCTCTTGAGTTGAGATTTTTGTTATTCCGAGCTGAGTTATAAAAATACTATTAGGTTTCTCTTGAGTAATAATGGTGATGGTGCAAAAACAACCTCTGCTTCCTCCTTAATAGAACATACTAAGAGCCAGGCACTGTTCTAAGCATTTTGCCCATCTTTGGTTATTTAATCCTCACAGAACCCTTTGAGATGATACTCTGGTTCTTGTTACCACCATTTTACAGATGAATAAATTGAAGCCCTGAGATGTTAAGGAGCTTGCCCAGGGTCTCACAGTCAGTAAGTGGTAGAGCTGGGATTCAGACCCAGGCAGCCTGGCTCCAGGCATAAGCACCCCTGCCTTGACTATTTCTAACCACCCCACTGTCTCAGCTGCTTTGGGAGGAGATGGCTTCCCAGATGGGGATGGGAGGGGGTCAGAGCGTCTGAAGATCCATCCAGTCTTCCTGGTGGTTATCATTGTCCTTGTTTCAATCCTATTGTTCATTCATGACCCAGCTTCACAGACAAAGCTTGTCTGTATCTTATAGGACCTTTTAGTAATAGCAGGAAGTATAGATAGGTAGATAATATAGATAGTGGGAAGTATAGATAAAAGATTTTGTAACTCAACATCTCCAGACCAATATCCTATATTTGGTTTGGGTGGTCTCAGCCATAGTCAATAAAAGAAAGCCCTAGGCTTTGAGGTATGAATTTTGAGATGTGAACCTAAAATTCTCTCTGAGTTATCCAAGGCTCTTTAGTCATTTATATTTGAGTTTTTCTCTGTCCCTCAGATTGGTCTGTAGAACCAATTGCCTGAGTCCCACAGTGGTCATCTTCTGTGAAGCTGGTTAGTTGTTGCTTCTCTCTGCATCGTGGGCTGCTACCTTCCCAGCCTAGACCTGAATCAGTCTCACAGCTCTTTATCACACACAGAACCAAATCCAAGTTCTCCCTATTCCTCTGAAAGTCTGACTCTGGGCAATTTAAAGGACATTAATGTTAAGGATACTAATTTTCTTTGACAGAGGAATTAAGCAACCATGTCTCAAAGAGACACAGGACCCAGGGCTGTTCTGAGAAATCTCAGTAGCAGGAACTCAAGGCCCTTGCCATCAGTATATCTCACTTCATCTGGCATCTGCCCTAGCCACACAGTTTTATGTGGAAGGGTCACATTGGGAGGCTGGCGTGGTTTGCACCAGCATCACTATTTGCAAGTTTGAAGCCTGGAACAGAATAATCCTTTAAAGGAAGATGATTATTTTTTATTTATGTCTTGCCTACTTTCAAAAGCTCATTGGATGAGTCACAGTTCTTTTGTCATCTGATATGTACTCATTTTGTAGTCTAGATAGTATTTTCTAAATGTGACTTAAACATAGTATAATTATATTCCATCTAATGGTATTTTGTTGGTGCAGACCTATATTTTTATAACACTTTCTATTTTAGCACTAGGCACACTATTGGCACTTAATGACCCTAATCTGGTACCTCATGTACTATCTGTATCTAAAGGATATGTTCTTATTTTTCACTGCATATAACTAAGAACTTCACTGTGTCTATTCTTATATTTAACTTTTCAGCCTAATAATCTGTGAAAAACACTTAAGACTAAGATTATAGTTTCGACATAAATGATTTTTTTATAGAAACTGCCTTCATTCCCTTCTAGGATACCTTAATGAAAGGATGTAATGATGGTGGTGGTGATGATGATAATTATATAATATGTTAAATCCCATCAGCTTCCCAAAATAAATGAAAGTATGTAAATGTTGACAGCAAAATGCATCTCCAATCTAATTTTAACTCATCTGCTTGTATATGTGTTTCACTGATGTGTTTATGAAGTCCTATCCTACAAAGCCCTAGATTCCAGGATTTGTTTCCCAAAAGCCATAACAGACCACGTACAGACTGCTCAAAGTATTCAATGGCAGGACTGTCCTGGTAGCATTAGCCAGGAGATCTGTCATTTGCACGTTTGGGAAGGGATCTGACTGGATCTCCCCATAGAGGAAAGGAAGGGATTCCAGGCCTGCTGGTAAAGCGTCTTCTTCTCATAAACATATCAGCTTTGTCTACTTTGTTACATTTCTGTTTCTGTCAGTCATTAGATTTAATTATATTATTGATATGTCTAGTTCATCGTAATTAGGAAAGTGGGAGAATCCAAGTGAAAAATGACAGGCTGATAATATTAAGTAAAATATCTCTAGGTATGTTTAAATACCTATAATTATAATTTGTGCTGAGTCATTTAAATAAAAGAATATGAGGATTATGTTTTCCTCTCTATGGGTTACAGAGCATTACAAAATGACTTTCAACCAAATGCTGAAGACAGTGAGATCAGCTTATGTCTTAGCTCATTTGGGCTACTGTAAGAAAATGCCATAGACCAGGTGTCTTATAAACAACACACATTTATTTCCGACAGTTCCAGAGGCTGGGAAGTCTAAGATCAAAGTACCTGCCAATAGGATTTCTGATGAGAACCCACTTCCTGGCTCAAAGATGGCCACGTTTTTGCTGTGTTCTCATGAGGTGGAAGGGGAGAACTCTGGTCTGTTCAGTCCTTTATAAAGGCACTAATCCTTCATGGGGGTTCCACTCTCATGACCTCATCACTTCCAAAGGCCCCAGTATCCTCAGGGGATTGGTCCCATAATCCGTGGATGTTCAGGTTCTTATATGCATATAACCTATATTTGCTATAGCAGGATATTCCTACACATCACTTTATTCTAGTGAAGTTGGTATACTGCTAATTCAAGTGCTTTTTAGAACTTTCTGGGAGTTTAAAAAAACACACAACTGTTTTTGAACCACAGTTAGTTGAATACATGGATGCAAAACCCACAGATATGGAAAACTGACATTGCTATCATTGGGGATTAGGTGTCAACTTATGAATTTTTGAGAGACACAAACATTCAGTCTATAGCTGTTACTTTTAATTAATAGTCTTTTAATCTATTTTGGCATTTAATTATTGATTTTGCCTACATCTTTTATATTAACTGTTTGTGCATTTCACTTTGTTTTATAGCCTCTATTGAGTAAAATATCTCTTCTGAGGTTTGTGATAAATACATGTTAGATTAAGGCAAAGCATGAAATGTTGGTATTTGTAGTACACATGCACTATTGAATAAATATCTTCCTAGAGTTTTAAAGTGAGGTCATGGGATGTCATAAGGAACATGTCAGAAGCGCCCAAACCTGTAGAGAATTTTTGTGTTTATTTGAGCCAAACTGACAACATACTGGGGAGCTAGATCTGAAATGCTCCAGAGGAGGACGGCTTTGCAGTTTCTGGTGAACCCTTGGAATTAAGGTGGGGACTGAGGAAGATTACATGAAGGTGGAACAAAGCAAGTTACAGGATAGTCAACAAGTTATGTGCTCCCTTCAGGGTGGTTATGCCATTGAACAGTCTGGAAAAGGATGTGTTAACCCAGATGCACAGGAACAATGGACAGGGCTTCTTTAATTAAGGAAGTTATCGGCCTGAAGTGTGCTTATTCCACCATGACCCACCCAGTTAGGAATTTATGATCAAATCACCCTCTGAGGTTCATTTTGGATAGTCATTACAGTGCCCCTTTTTCATCCACAGGGACACTGAGCTTTAAGGCAAACTTGCCCCAGCAGCCATCCTGATCATCATTGCTTCCATTTCCTTTACATTCAGAGACATCAACGTCCAGACATGAGCCCCTGTGTTTAATTTGTCTCCCCAGGGAGGACGAGCATGCCCTCATCCAGCAGTATTGCCAGACCCTCGGAGGAGAGTCCCCCGTGAGCCAGCCCCAGAGTCCAGTTCAGATCCTGAAATCAGTAGAAAGGGAAGAACGCGGAGAACTGGAGCGGATCATCGCTGACTTGGAGGAAGAACAAAGGTGTGCTAGACCTGGGAGAAAACATGTCATCCTGGGAAAACTTGTAATGGGAAATTTTTATTAATAACTTCAACATGGCTCCTACCCATTCCCTTTTCAAACTATTGTCCAAGAAGTCATGGTGGAGTCAATGTTTTAGAGGACATCACCAAGCTTGCCTGCTGGCTTTGGGTTACAGCTGCATTTGGGGTTCAGGGATGATGTTTATTAGAACAGTTACTAGTAAAGCTACCATTTAAATCATGCTTGCTCATCTCTCTGTTAAGAAATGTTCTTACCTAGGAGGAAAGAAATAGCATTCCCTAAATTTGGAGTTTATAGATAATTTTGGCTAGAAGACAATGTGCACAATAGTAATTTCAGTTTTTTTTCTTTTCGATATTAGAAATTTGCAGGTGGAATACGAGCAGCTGAAGGAACAGCACCTGAGAAGGGGACTCCCAGTGGGCTCACCTCCAGACTCTATTGTGTCTCCTCATCACACATCTGAGGATTCAGAACTTATAGCAGAAGCAAAACTGCTCAGGCAGCACAAGGGTCGGCTGGAGGCCCGGATGCAGATTTTAGAAGATCACAATAAGCAGTTGGAGTCTCAGCTCCACCGACTTCGACAGCTGCTGGAGCAGGTAGAGTCTGCAGAACTCGGTGTCACCCTCTCACGCCACTTATCCTATCCCATCTCCCAGGGGCTTTGCCCCAGTGTCACTAGAGAGGTTCAGTTTCAGTTTCTCAGTTCTGTAGTTAATTTAGACTTGCTTAGAAATCCTTCTTCCAGTGTAAGCAATACAGCCTCACTGGCATGCAAAACATGTGCTTGCTTGCCCAATTTTAGATGGAATTTCCCATTCTTCTTTAATATTGAAATTATCCCAGCTCTGAATCGTTTAAGGAAAAATATCCTATAACATGGTTCTATGTAAGTTAAAGGGGAAACATCTGTGCAGGTTAAGGGAAAGGAAATGACCTGAACTCTTTATTCTAAAGCCTTTCTTCCAATAAGCTATTTTCAAGAAATTAAGTAACAGATATTTATTAATTTGCCATTATTTCCTAACACTAAGCCACATTCTATGGCACTTGCTTGCAAAAAAATTTTTTTTTTCTTTTTAAAATTTTTAAAAATCCTCAACAAGGATATTTTTTCCATTGGTTTTTAGAAAGAGTAGAAGGGAGGGAGAGAGAGGGAGAGAGAGAGAGAAACGTTGATGTGAGAGAGACATAGCTATTGATTGCCTCCCACACGCACCCCCTACTGGGGCTGGGGGTCAAAACCTGCAACCCAGGTATGTGCTCTTGACCGGGAACCAAACCCTTGACCCTTTGATCTGTGGGCCAACACTCTAACCATTGAGCCAAACTGACCAGGGCAAAATTTTTTGACAATAAGAAATACAATTTACATTATGATGAATACATTCATTTATGATGAATATAAAATAATTGCTGTTATAAAAAATTCTTATTTTTTTCTTTCCTTCCTTTTTCCCTTCCCCCATCACTCCCTCCTGTCTTCCTTCCTTCTCTCCTTTCTCTCTTCCTCTGTGTCTCTCTTTTTCCCTCCCTCCATTCCATTTTCCTTTTTTCTTTCTTTGTGCTGATCAAAAAGTTGATTTACCAAATACATATTATAACTAATCAATGGGTAATAGCCTGCAGTTTTGAAAAACACTGTTCTTTGAGATATACTAAAAGTGTCTGCCTTTTTGGTGACTGCAGTCTTGTTAAATGGTATGATCTATAACAAGATGGTTTCTTATGTAAAGACACAACACATTGTAGAGAATTAAGTGCTTGACTACATCTAACAGTTAAATAGTAGGAATCAGGCCACAGAACTGGTAATGAAGCTGCCTTTGCAGCAGGAGCAGATTGTGGAGAATCCCAGCAAATGGGCCTGTAGCTTCTCTCTTTTGAACCCGTGACATCAACATTTATGTCACCTTTTGCAGTGACTAGAAATTACTTTCTCTGGAGATGATCGATTGAATCAAAAGCAGAAACAACATACTCTCCAGTGATTTAATCTTAAATTTTAGAAAATCGACTTTCACACTTGCTATCAGTGTCTTTTAACATGTCAGAGTCATTAAAACAGTGTAATTTCGGCATTACCAACACAGCAGGCCAAAGTTCAGCCCTTACATATATTTTTTTTAATTGATTTTTTAGAAAGAGAGGAAGAGAGAAGGAGAGAGAGAGAGAAGCATCAATGTGAAAGCAAGACATCAATTGGTTGCCTCCTGCACACCCCCTACCAGGGATCGAGCCCACAGCCCAGCATGTGCCCTGACTGGAATAGAACTGACAACCTTTTGGAGCATGGGATGGTGCCCAACCAACGGAGCCACATTGGACAGGGCACCCCTTATATTTGGACCATATACTTCTCTGTATGTCTGCTAGTGTTTCAGAATTTGTGTGAGACTGTTTTGTGGACAGCTTACTTTGGAGCCTCCAAATTGGGCATCACTGGAAAGTAATAGTCCCAAGAATAACCCGAGGCCTGGCACTCTTGGAATGTCTGGTTTTTGCTTCTGTGCCAGTCACATACATGGGAAAAGTTACGTTGTTGGTATTATGAACCTGAATTTTCTGAATGGTGCCTGTGTAAGGGATTACTTTTCTCTTGAAAGCTCATATTTAGAATATGAAGTGTTAGTAATAGCAACCTAGTGAGTAGATAAAGCGAAGGAAGCCATACTCTGAAAACTTCATTTGCCATAGCCTGTTGATGATTTTAGGAGAGCTAAAGGCTCTTCGCCACCCTTCCCTCTTCAGCCCCCCTTCACTCTCTCCATCCATTAGACAGAACTGCCTAATGGCTCATATGTTTCCAGAATTGCACCGTAATGCTTTTAGAGATAGCTGATATCTAAATGTCTTAGTATATCCCAGACTGTAGAGCTCTTATCTCTTCTTAATGACAGCATGAATGCCAGAGGGAGATAGAAAAATCTACTATGAAAGTAAAAACTAGCAAAACTACTAGGCTTCAACTAGTTTAGATTTAATGAAAAAATTGGCATCAAATACATTTTAACTTCTGCCTTTCCTCTACATGGGTCAAACTTTCTCATTCGACCTCATACTTGTTAATAAGTCTGTCATCATTTCAGAGCTTTGTGTGGGAGTGCACTTGCCAAGGGTTTGCCTCACACTTGTCAGCCAGTTTATAAAAAAAGAATCCAAAGCACAAAAGGTTAAAAATTGGCTCAGAATTACACAGCTTCTGAGTTCAAATCTAAGCATCTGAATTAAGAATCATGCTCTTAAACACTCTTCAATATTTATCTTTAAACATTGACTTAAACTTAAAAATTAGCTGGTTTTGAAATTAGATCCATTTATGATATGACAAGCAGTGCTAATTTTTTCAAGAGGAATTGAACATGTTTCTAAATTCACTTGGTTGACAAAAGAATAAGAGGGAGAACAATTTAGGGCTGAAGCTGACCCTGATACATAAATCTTGCGATATAACTGAGTGAGTTCTTCAAGTTGCCCAGACTGAAAGGGAAGGACCATCTAGTGCTCAGCTGAGTTCTAGCATCTACTGATGCTAATGTATTTGAAAATGTCTGTGGGTAAACAACTCGACATGGTGTAATTATCCATGGTGGGGAGGGAGACGTTAGGAATGGAAATGGTTTCCTCAATAATATTTTAATTCTTCCTCTGGCCTAACATTTGAATGTGCTTCCAGCCTGATACCGATTCCCGAATCAATGGCGTCTCCCCCTGGGCTTCCCCTCAGCGATCTGCACTGAGCCACTCGCTCGATCCTGATGCCGGCCCACAGTTCCACCAAGCAGGTCAGTGTCTCCGAGACTTGGCTCCTCCCCTACACTGCTTGGGTCTTTGCCATTTGTTTGTTTTTCATTTGAAATAGCATTCTTACACCTGGGTGCCTTAGGGCACAAAGGAGCTTTCTTTTCTCTCTGGTCTGGGATGGGTACACAAAGCCATTTTAACAATATCAAAAAAGCATACATTTTAGAATAATAGCTATAATACATGTACATACATAGGGTGTAGTAGTGGATTGAATTTTGGTGAAAGTTGAAAAAAAGTGCTCTTTCCTTTCGTGATGAGCAACAATTTAAGTTTTTTTTGCATTGGGAATGATTCTTTTTTCTCTTTTTAGTAAATTTTTTTCTCTAAAATGTCATATTTGTACATATCTAATATAATAATAGAGGAATATGCAAATTAGCTGGGACTCCGTAACGTCAAGACCAATCTACAAGAGGGGGAGAGCTACAGGAGGGCAGGGCAGCAAGCTAAGAGTGGGGAAAACTACAGGAGAGCGGGGCAGTGAGCTACAAGCCTCAGAGAGCTACCAGCGGTGGTGGGCGGGGTGGCCAGCTGAAAAACACTTCTATTTCACACAGAAACAAGTGGCAGCAAGCTACTCACGCACAGATTCGTGCGCAGGTCTACTATTTCAGAATATAATACTAAAGAACAGTATACCAAACATGGTTCTCTCTGCCCAGGTCTAGAAACTTAGATTCTGCTTTCTGCATCCCAGTCACTGTAGACATTGCCACCTCTACCACCAGCATCTGAAGCAGAGGTCCCCTCCAGCCTGTCACAGAGAGGACCTGTCAGTGCTGCTAGTTAGGACTCTGTCAACCAGGCATTTGGAATGACATTTTATTACTGATAAAATTCAAGTTCCTCAATTCTGCTGAGGACCACATTCTTTAACCAATTTAATTTGTTTATGAGATATCTTTTGCTATATTAATCAGGAAAAAACCTAAAATATTAATACTGTTTTAATTTTTTAAAATAAGAATTATTTTGCTATTGTTTATCGAATAAATACATGAAAGTATAAAGTCTCTTATGAGATACCTCTAGTTTTGTGGTGAAAAAGAAATTGGTAGGATATTTTTCTCATATGAAAAAATAGTTGCAACACCAAGTAATGAAATTCCAAACAATACATTGAAATAATGTGACTACATTCTGTATTTTTCACTCATGAATTTTTCACTAGCATGATTTTTTTCTACAGAAATATCTAGTATACTTTATTTATGTATGCAAATATATTACTGACAAATTAATACAAAAGTGGTTTTGGTAGTTTTCCCTAAAACTGTCATTCTTTCCAGCAAGCATGTCAAACTCGTGGCCCGCGGGCTGCATGCCTCATTTATTTGGCCGATGTTAGCCTTTGAGTTTGGCATGCTTGCTCTACAGAATTATTTTTCCATTGATATTTAGAGGCCACAGCTAGCATTTTCTCTTGAAGTTGGGTTTTGGTGAAAGGCCATACATTAATTTCAGAATGTCTGTTCTTTTTATGGCTGTCCCAGCAGCGGAGGACCTGCTGGCCCCCCCTCATGACACCAGCACCGACCTCACGGAGGTGATGGAGCAGATCAACAGCTCATTTCCATCCTGCTGCCGTGAGTATGAATGACCTAACACCACCACTACACCTTCTCCTTCCATTGTTTTTCCTGGTGTGGGGCCCTCTGTCTTCTTAGATAAGAGAACAAAAACCTATATTAGAAACCGGATTGAATGTTAATTGAAAATAAAGCAAACATTCTGTACGTCAGCAAAGCACAAGAAGCTCAGCATAGATCCCATCCCATCCCTGGAGGACAGCAACAGCACAGTCCTGCTCTTGGAGACTTTTCCTAAGCCTTGTGAGCCTGATAACGTGAAGGCAAATAAAAATAAGTCTGTTTTTTGTTTTCTTTTTTAAGAAGAAGTTATTCTCTTCGGTGTAAGCTATAGAAATATATATTACTTGAAAATGGAGCTTTCAGTGGCATGCCAAACAAGGCCTTTTCTAATGTAATTTCTTTTCCAGACATTGATCTCTGATATCATCAGATGCAGGTACAGAAAGGGATTATTTTCAGGTTTTCCTCTTGTTTTCTTCTGGTTTCTTTTATTACGAGATAAAGTAGTCACTGTGTAAAGGCAAGGCCATTAAAGGTCTCACAGATGATAACCCTGTGAATTTTCCATATGAACAACCAAGAGCCAGATAATAACAAAATAGAAGCAGCTCAATTCCTAAAGGAACTTATTAATAATTCTTATGTATTGATTTTCTTCAAACATTTTGTCTTCAGCACCTTGCCACTTTGCAGTTTCTGCTGAGCTCTCACCAAAAACACTTCTTCTGTTTCACACAGAAACAATTGACTTAAATACATATACATACTATTTAATGCTACAATTACATTTTTAAAAATTGTTTAAAGAAATATATTATTTATAATTTTTATAAATTATTCATGATTTTTAAATCTAAGCAGCCTCTAAAGAGTTTAGTACGTATATATACTATCATTTATCATATGTTATATATGTGTAGTATACATATAAACAGCCTTTCATCTTACCCTTTTCCATCTTCTTTTCGGAAAATACTATCCTAAATGAGGAAAAAAAACATTATCAGGAGTATAGATAAATAAGATATACGGACTTCATTTACAAAATACCCTTCAATTTATGCCACTCTACAGTTTACAAAATCAATCATTAGCAGAAAGTGCAAACATCTATTTGAAAAATAGTCATTTCTGAATTTTTAGGAGTATTTGCCTAAGGAACATATTACAGTTTCTACAGTGCATAAATATATTTGTATTTGGGACTGTGTCATTTTCCAGGTTATAATTTGTAGTTCTACTTCTCGAATTTGCTGAATCGCATTTACTCTATGACAGTCTCCACACTCAGCCCCTAAAAAAGCTTGTGTGTACTGTAGATATTTACAGAGGCATTAAGTTCATAGGCTATCAAATCGTTGCTTTTCTTCTAGGCTTTTTAACAGCCATAAGAGATGAACAAATTAAATTTTTTATATTAATTATACTTCAAGGTTGAATTTTCTAGAGAATTGGGTTCTGAGGTTGTATGTTACTTACTTTCTAAGCCAGAATTTCAAAATTAAATTTACAAATGAAATTACTTTTTGGGTCAGCTTAAATCTAAATACATTAAAACTAATTTTAAAAAATTATGAAATCAAAGCCAATCAGAAGTTTTTATTTAAATGTCATGATGGATGATTTCATTTTCCCACTGGGAAGGTTAAGCTGTTGAAGTTTCCCCATATAGTACTCGGAAGGTTCCATAGGATTCATTTGCTTTGTTGTCCCTTTTAAGTTGCTAAGCTAACAAATATTTTAATAAATCTTCAAATTCCCAAAGCTTACTGACCACCTTTGGAGAATTTTTCTAAGCAAGTCATCTTGGCACCGTCCCAATGCCAAGCCAATCTCACAAGCCCCTGTAACTAATGAGAACTTTAAAATTACTTGTCACTAGCATACAATGAATTGATCTGCATGTTAATCTTGACTTTTGATCCTTTGTGGATTAAAAATTAGCATGGTCACAAGTTAATTTCTACTCCTGGCAATCTTGGAATTAAAATGAAACTGTAGTCATAAATCCTAATTGCATGAATTGCCTACTTAACATGGCTTTTTTTATTTCACTGTATCTATATATTGCTGCATGTAACACCTTAGAATTCCTCTGTCTTATAGCCCTTAAAAGTCTTCTTTTCATTGTTTACATTAAGTTTCAGAGCAAAGAGGCAGGTATGACCATCTCTTTCTGGCAAGGAGTTAATGAAGGGAATTTAATTGTGTTGTTTATTAACCAACGTACACACTAAAATTTCCACTGACTGATGTAACTATTTTTTTACTGTAAAATGTTTTGTTAGTTTTCTCATTTATGTTGTCTAAATATATGGGATACTAATAGTCAACTGAGTATTTTTTGCTTTAAAAGCAACAAATGCTTTTAAATTTATTTACAGCTATAGGCATATTTGCACTGTGAATTGCCTATGTTTATTAAGCTAGAGTGACATTTATAAAAAAAAAACAACAACACACAAAACCTACAAAAATGCAATGATTTCCTGATTTCTTAGAAATATATTTGTATGATTTGTTCAGGGGAGTACCCATAGCCTTTTATTTGATAAAAAGCTATGGGGTTTTAAATGTTGGTTTGGAGCAAAATGGATTCGATTTCTGTTTGGTTATTCATTACTTAGAAGCGTAACTCTCCCATGTGGTACTTAATACTAATGCAGCTAAGGTCTCCCTTGTGTAGCTCACATGTGTGAGGAGGTCCACTCACTTTCTTCCTGCTGTAACTTACATGTCCGGTAGGACTAGGCTGGCCCTAGCCTGATTCTTCCCCTACTACTCCTGGGGCTCACTCTCCCCGTGCAGGCATCTTAAGAAGGTTGTCCTCGTTTGCTCTTTTATTCTCACAGAGCTACTAGCACACTCTGTGTGGTCAAAGACATCTTTTTTTCCATAAGAACAGAAAAATGAGAGAGGGAAGGAGTGAAGCAGGCTGGATGACTAGGGACAATTCTTATTTGACACAGCACAGATGTTGCCCTCACTGGAGGGGTGGGGCTCTCTCTCCCCAGTAGGGTTGAGTATGAGAGAATCATGAGATTTTGTCAGTGAAAAGGAGAGGCAAAAAAGCAGAGGCTTTAAAAACAATATTGCTAGTGGCTGCCCTCACAGTGCACGCCAGAGCAGCTACACTGTCCGATGCCCTCTGTAACAAGGAAGGAATTGAGCTGCAAATCAGATGCCAGGTTCTAACTTCTCCAATGCTCTTAACTGGGGCCATGGGAGGCACAACTAGTAGCCCAAGTTCCTAAAAGACTCTCAGGGATTAGCCCAGCCTTTTCCTTGATGTAAGCACATCGCTACCATCTTCCTAGCCTTTGGGGCAAGGGTGAGTCAAGGGTGGCAGACATGAAAGACTCATGCACCTTCATTTCCCTAATGACTTCTTGGTCAGAACTGGTACTATTCAGCAAACTATACAGATTTTGCTCTGTTCTGATACATAAACCTAATACATGGCAAGATTTCAATGGGCAATTTTGAGATTTTTTTTTTCAAAACTAAGAACTCACTGAATGCTTTAGTGTGTACTTTTTGACAGAGCCAGCATATGCTTTGCATATTTTGGTGGAATTTGTGTATCTTAAAGCACTTGGGATATGAAAAACTAGGGAAACTAGCCATTGTTAAAGCATCTAGCAAAAAAAAGGCAAAAACTGTTTCTTGTTTTATTAGCATCCATTTACCATGCTGAAAAGGGCACACTTTTGCATGCCTTAGAGGGGGAACCAGCCTAACAACAGTACCACCTTCAACTTATTTATTTTGTTTTCTCTTTCAGCAAATCTCTCCAGCAGGCCACAGGTAAGAGTTCATGATTTTGTTAACAAAAATTCCAACAGAAATCAAAAGACAGTTTTGTTCATATATGATTTGCAAATAAGGGACATAGATAGCCCTCAGTATGAACTGAAGACATAGAGATGGGCAAAGTGTTTAAAGGCAAATTTGCAGGGAGCTGACAATCAAAGAAACGGGTTGCTAGGAGAAACAAGAGCACAAACTTACATTATTCATTTTCTGATTGGTGGGGGCAACTGCGCATTCAACAGTCCGCTGACTCAGTGGTCAGCAAGTGGGGCTATGAGAATGTGAACAATGGGTAACATGATAGGCATTTGTCAACATTCCAGTTCAGGTTCCGGCTTGTAGAACAAAAGCTTTGAGGTGTCTTGCCAACCAAAATCAGACAGCACAGAGAGGCTGTTCATTCCAAGTCCACAGAGCAAAGTCAAGCACTGTAAGCAGCCTCAGTTCAAACTGTAAAAATCCAAAAGTTGAGCCACAAATTATATTGAAGTTCCAAAAGTCTTCATATTGGTTGGCTCATGTGTTGACTACAACTTAGAGTAAGCAGATTAGCCACTATCAATTTTAGTGCTACTTTATTCCCCATGTAAATAAGTAAACTTGCTTGACATTTAAATGTTAGCTGATTCAGTACAACAGTTTGTCAGTCTGGGGTGGGGGGGACCCCTCCCAAGCCAGTTCTCCCAGATGCCCAAAATATGCAGTGCTTGATCCTTTGTGTTCTAATAGCTTTTTAACAGCCTCATATATCCAATGTATAGTTAGCTTGGATAGATTTGGCTGACCACTATTCTCCCAGGTATCTACTTAAGGTGGTTATCACAGAACATTGATTAAAAACAGTGACCAGAGCAGTACACAAAGGTGGCTTTGTTACTTTGGGGCAGGGGGAGGAGTTGACTTTTCATTTAAAAATTTGCTGAGGACTGTTGGCAGCCACAGACTTATATCGTATTTTCCTTATCATATTATAGGTACTGTTATTAATAATGTGCCATAAGACCACAGCTCTTTGGAGAACATTTTCCTCCATGAACTTTTTTATTGATCTTTTTGAAACATTGAAACATCTTCTGATTGTCTTATTGACAAGAGGGGCTGGGACCTTAATGAAAAGCACAGGCAGTTTGTCTTTAGTAACCAAGGAACATAAAGCAGATACGGGGATGTGTGTGTGAGAGCTGGTGAGACAGAAGGACCTCACCCCAGGGAGAAAAATTTCTCTCTGATTGCTTCTGGTGTCTTAGTGAGTCAGAAGCCAGGACCCTTCAGCACAGTGAGGATGAGAGGGAGTAGCATAGGTGTGAGGTAAGACTAGAGGAAGTGCCACATAAACCCTGGAACAGAGTATGTCTGACTGCCAGACAACATTATAGGGCACCAAGAAAGGTGCCTGTTAGTGAATATAATGTGAGGTCGGGGTGGGCCTGCGTGTTGCTCTCTAGCCACATTCAAGTTCATGAGCACAGGCATCAGAGTAGGCCAAGGGTTACAGTTAATCGAAGTGGAAGTTGTGGTTTGGCCAAGAGAGTACATACAGCAATTCAAGGGAAGAGTTAAAGGAGTGATGATAATGATTGAACCAGGCATCTATGTTTGATAGGAAAAGAAGTGAGGATGTCTTAGGTGTGGGAGACAGGAAAACGGTGGGAGAATCCATGCATTGTAATATCAAAGGATAAATGAAGTTGGGCCTTAGCAGAAGCAAGCTGAAAGGATAGAGGTGGTTGTCAGAAGGTGGGGTTATTGAAATTGGAATGTGG
Organism: Myotis brandtii; assembly: GCF_000412655.1. NCBI lineage: Eukaryota > Metazoa > Chordata > Mammalia > Chiroptera > Vespertilionidae > Myotis > Myotis brandtii. Next base: position 184,605 of record NW_005371219.1, read on the forward strand.
GAGCAGTTGCAGGCATTTGGTAATGGTCCATATTTGGAACTTTAAGTGAGTGGCTAAGATGAGTGGAGTACAAGTTAGTTGGAGGCATTGACTTCAAAGAATGAAGAGGCCAGAGTGTTGGAAGAATCATCTATGTAGGTGTTGAAATCATTGAAATTTAAAAATAGTTTCAAACTTGGTGGCAGTGTACCATTTCTTCATCAAGAAGTAAGGGAACATTGACCCTGGGGTCAGAAGGTGATGCATAGTGGGGGTTATAGTCTGATGGCATGACATTCAAAGCTGGGTGTTTTTAGGGATGAGAGAGAAAAAATGCCCTGAAAAACACAGGAGGCCCTAGGAAGGAGTGAGACAGTGTATGAGGAGTGTGGGAGATTTGGGGTGCTTGCACCAGCCTAATTTACTCACCCTTGGTACCTCCCACAAGAAAAAGACAAGTCCTCTCAATTTTAACTTGCTTTCCAGCCTGGCCAAGAGCAACCTCAGGCTTCCTCTATATTGGCTGCAGTGATAAAGGGCAGACTAGGTGACTTCAGGATGAGAGGAAAGGGCCTCACTCAGGGAGCAGAAGTCACATGGGAGTCAAGGGTCCCCTCTGAACATAGCAAACTAGGGTATGTGTTCTGAAAGAAGCACTTCTTTTTCCTTGAAGAGTTGACAGGCTTCTGCTACCTGTAATGGTTTATGTAAATGTTGTTCTGACAGCATGGTTTTCCCTTCCCGCAGGCAATGTGAAGTACTCATCTAGCCAACAAACATTTCCTGACCTTCAGTATTGCCCTTTCCAGCAAATGCCAGTCCAAGCCCCATTTAATCAGAAGCTCCATGGCTCTTTGAAACAGGCTGCTGAGCGCCGACCGTGTGTCCTACTGAAGGGGTGAAACACTGACTATCCAAAGAGAGAAGGATATTTTGTTTTTATAGTAATCCTATGTTATTGTTTTCTCCTTCCCTTTCTATGCAACTGTAAATGAATGAGCAGAGCGGTATTGGGAAATGGTAACACATTTGTATACTGTACACAGCATTGGGAAAGTGGGTGGGGGCTTTCTAATGTGATACTTGTTTTTAATAACCGTGACAAAAATTGCATAGGAACTAGGAGACAGTTTTACATTCCTTTCTATTAACCTTGTACAATAACTTCATGTATTTTTTCAACTCTTTTACCTGTATGGTTATTTATAAACTCATCAGCCACACGACCAAATAGATTTCCTATATTTGTTTTCATGATTTGGCCAATTAATAGGTCCATATACTTCAGTCAGTTATATTACAGGTGTATGGATCAAGCTACAGCTCTGTGTATACTTTTTAACTTTATTTGACAACATATACTTAATTTTTTCTTAGCAACCACTTGGATAACTACCATAAAAAGCCAGTGGGTCTAACTGGCATGTCCATTGGTATTTTTCCCTGCATTTTATTTGCCTGCTCTATATAAGTAGCTCTTGATTTCTTTATTTATTTCATCCCTCCGAGTTTATATGATAGAGGAGACTTAAAGCAGATTTATAATAATCTCACAGCTCATTTTACCAAAGGTTGCCTATTTAGGCATATTTTTATTTTTGGCACAGAAACAACACTTAGTACAATCTTTCCTAGTTCCCAGATCTTGATTTTCATCATTAAATACACAGCAGACCTTAACCAATTATAACGCCAGACACATTATTGTCTTTGGTTCCCTTTAAAGAAAATTTTATTGTTGTTTATGTATATTTAAGTCCCTTATAATTCTTGAAACTTCCAGTTCTTTTCTTTTTTAAAGCAGACACAAATTGAGTGCACATCTCATTTCCCCTTTTGGGTGAATAAACAGATTTTTATTGTCCTTTATGTAACCCGTACATTTGGGAAGAATGTATCAAAAGCCTATGCCACTACTTCTGCAGAAGAATGAAATTAAATGCTTGGATGGTTGTACCCTGCCTAATTTTGAGTGCATTCAAGTAGGCATTTGGTTTAACTTCTGATTTAGCATTTAATTCACTCAGTTTAAACATGGTATATACTTACCAAATGTAGAGAATTTTTTTTTAAGTTAAAGTAATGTGTTTTGATTCAAGCACATGTGCTTTTAAAACAGCAGGACAGTTTAACTTTGGGTTCTCTTGACCTGGGATCTGGCCAGAAGGAGGCTTAAAGTTAGAAATTCTATTCTTTGTGAATAGGTCGGGTGGGTTAGGGGGCAAGGGTGTCTATTTGCAGCATAGATATTTTGAGAAGAAGATTGTTTTATACAAGAGGAAAGCCATGACCACCTTTCTACCTCAGACCCGTCTTCATCCATCGTGTCGGAAACAGCTTTACACTGCTACAGTCTGCAAAACTTAAAGCTTTTATCAGCCACATATACCCAAGAAAAGCATCTATTTAAAGAAGAAAAAAAAATCCCTGGACTCTGAACTACAAGTTGTAGATTTGGTGTCTTCCTTGTTCTTTGAAAAAGTTATGTATTAGTTTTTTCCTGCCTGTAATTGTGTGCAACACGTCCTCTATCTGCTATTAAGGAAAAACTACATAAAACACTACATTGTAACCTTGTAAGAAATATTAAATAAAAAGAAATATAATGCAGTAAAACCAAGGGGAAATAAATATGTAGTTATTTGGAAATATGTGGTCAAGTACTAACCATAGACTATCATCTAATGTGGTTACATGTATTTTTCATCCTGAATAAAAGTAATTTTAACACAAGATGACTTTGATATTCTTAAGTGTTCACTGAGAGAATCTGAAGTCTGAATGCACTTTATGAAAATGAAATAAAAAAAGATAATTCTCCTGATAAATCCACATATTTTCCTGCAGTTTCTCTCATACACCATACACATTATTACATTCTCTCTTGCCCTCATTTCCTCTCTTCCTCTGTGTTCCTCTCTTCTCTCATATATAAAATTTCCTTTACAGATGGAAGACTTTATTAATATGGAAAAAATAATGTTGGATATTGAAAATGTACCTAAGCCTATTGAGCTTTTTTTATTTTAATAACTTGAGTGATTACCTTTTCAAATCCACTTTTAGCCTCATGCTCTTAAATAATGTGCTTTTTATATGCGCTCCGGATTTTAACCACTCTGGCAGTAAGTTTAATCCATTTCTGAAGCCATCCTGTGGGAAGTAGTGTCAAGCAACAAACGTGTTACTTGATTCTAAAGTTAAAAGCTACCTGTGAAATAGAAAAATCTTAAAACATATAATTTGTTAAAATAAAGAAAATTGATACTCTCTAATGAACATGCATTTTAAATACCCTGCCTAACCCAAAGTAATATTCACATCAAGCATCCCTAAGGAAATAATTGTTGGTTTCCAGCAACCTTTTGAGTAGGTATTTAAAAATGGAAATGAGAACAAATGGAAACATTTGGTTTTTATGCTAAGTCTTCAGCTTGTTACTTTTTGATATCATTGAGATTACATTTTTTAAATTTAAAGAATGTAGTTTGCTCTTGGATATCTCCCTGGCCACTACCACCACCATTCAACTCTCAGTAGACCAAGTATTTTAGAGATCCTCCTTAATTTATTAATTGAGAACTTAATGAAAATACAATATGATACCACACCGCCTAGCCCCGTAAGTAGAGTCCAACCACTTCATTGACATGCATTACCAGGTCGTGTTTTTATGAGGTCAATTAAGTGACAAGAGTGAGTCTGGTGGTGGAGGCTAGGAGCCAATCACAATCACATTATATCCACTGCCACTGGTAATAGTTTTCTGTTGCCACAGTAATGCTGCATGATAGCCATAAAACCTCAATAAAAAGTATTTCTTCAGCTCATGGGATATGGGATTCAGCTGATGTGGGCAGGACCCTTCTGATCCCAGCTGGACTTGTTCACGTGTCTGGGGTTGACCAACTATTCAGTGATGAGAACTGGCACACCATCACTTCTACTGAATTCTGTTGGTCAAAGCAATTCGAAGGCTAGATATGGGGAATAGATTCCACCTCTTTTGTGAGAAAGACTGTAGAGACACAGGATACAGGGTATAACTTCAAAGAGAGGCCCTCAGGTTTCACCATATAAACCTGAGGTAGGCAAAGGAGAAGACTTTGGCCAGAATACTAAAGCATCCATTTCCTCAGGCATTATGTTCATTGCCTCAATGGAATGGGAAGGAAGTAGTCTTATATACAAGACAATCTTTTAAAACAAAGGTCAAGAAGACCAGCCCCTTCATCCTTCAGAAATCCAATTTCAGAAACAAAGATGGGTAGGGAAACTTAGCATGTGTCTGCCCAAAATCTTATGAAAAGGAGAAGCCCTCAGGACTAATAGTAAAATTAGAAGAAGAAAAAAAAAACACAAGAAAAAAATCCTAGATGAGAAATGGAGTAAAGGGAATATTATTATAAACTAGAGGCCCGGTGCATGAAATTCGGTCCCTCAGCCTGGCCTGCACCCTTTCCAATCCTGGACCCCATGGGGGATGTCTGCCAGTTTAGGCCCAATCCCACAACCAGCAGTCGGACATGACTCTCGCAATCCAGGACTGCTGGCTCCTAACTGCTCGCCTTCCTGCCTGCCTGATCGCCCCTAACCACCTCTGCCTGCCTGCCTGATCGCCCCTAACTGCTCACCTGCTGGCCTGATCATCCCTAACTGCCTCTGCCTTGGCCCGCACCTGGGACCCAGGATTCCCTCCTCCAGCCGGCCACAGGCACTGGGACCCGAGTTTCCCTCCCTCTGGCTGGCCGTAGGCACCCAGGACCCAGGCTGGCTTTGCCCGGGCTGGCCACAGCCACAGGGGACTGTGGATGGGCGGCTTCTCCCGGGCTGCAGCTGCAGGCACAGACACCCGGGACCATGAGGCAGGCGGCTTCTCTGTCTCCTGGCCGCAGCCTGGGCTTCTCCCTCTCTCAGGCCGCAGCTGCAGGCGCTGGCACCTGGGACCACGGGGCGGGCAGCTTCTCCCTCTCCTGGGCCGCAGACGCAGGCACTGGCGGCTTGGGCCCACCAGCAGGCGGCTTTGCCCGGGCCAGCTTTGTCAGGAAAGACGTCCGGATGATCGTCTGGAAGTCGTCCAGTCTAATTAGCATATTACCTTTTTATTAGTATAGATGGTTCAGATGAAATATGTTCAAACTGAATTGTTAATTTTTAGCCAGAAGAACACACAATGCATAGGTGGTTCCTAACTTTGACCAAATGAGTAGGCACATGTGATACTGTATTCCTGCCAAGCATTTGTTTAGAAACATACAATTTATTTTCACTTTGTATAAACTTACCCACTTGCTACTACTAATCTCTCATGTTGAAGATTCCAATTGCTGATATAGTTTTCATATTTTAGAATATGCTTACAGACAGCTTACAGTGTGTGCTTGAGTTCAGATATTCTCTTACAGACAGCTTATTTTTGGCACTGTTTTGAATTTTTAGTGCACAAATTCATGAAGCATTCCATATTTTTATAAAAGAAAGAAAATACAAAAAAAGAGAGAAATGTTAATTAACAATTTGCCCACAGCCTAGCTCAGTCTTCAGTCCAGAAAGTACCAATGTTGAATTTGTAATTAAATAAGAGTTCCCAGACTGCCTTGGTATGCAATTACAATTAGTTCCTGATACTACATTTTAGACCATTTTTCAGAAGTATTAAAACATTGGTTTTCACTTAAATCTATTATTTTTTCTTATAAAATGACATTATAAAACTGTTGGCGAGAACTGAGTCATTCTAGTGTAAATCTGACCTGCGTGAGCCTGTCAAAATTTAGAGCAGTCTCATTCGTTATACTCTGAATCTCATGAGCCGTGGGAAACTGGACAACCACACATGCTGCTCAGGATGTCTGCGAGGATAGTTTCAAAAGCTCACCCCTGCCTCACATGATCCCCCTGTACCCTGTTCTATTCCCACTTCCCCCTGCACCAAGCAGGTGTATATTGTTGGTGACACCTAATATAAGAGGCTGCTTAGCACAAAACAAACTGCACGCTGGACGCCAGATCTCCAAAATGTCATTGAGGAATTATAAAATTAAAAAGGTAAACAGGGTCTTAGGATTAACTAGAGGATGTAAACCATGAATCAAAATCCTGCCTAGACTTGAAATTTAGTGGCTATAACTTCCTGAACGACAAAATATACAAGTGCCTGGGATATGCAAGCCACTGTTTGTTGCTGAAAACAAGGGGGGGGTGCTCACCTAATGGATGAGCCCAATGATAAGCAATAATAATGAAGCTGAAAGAGGGTTAAGGGTTAATAGGTCACTATAAGAACATATACTGCACTCTATTCAGCGGTTCTCAACCTGTGGGTCGTGACCCCTTTGGCGGTTGAATGACCCTTTCACAGGAGTCACCTAAGACCATCCTGCATATCAGATATTTACATCATGATTCATAACAGTAGCAACATTACAGTTATGAAGTAGCAACGAAAATAATTTTATGGTTGGGTCACAACATGAGAAACTGTATTTAAAGGGCCAGAAGGTTGAGAACTACTGCTATCCACACGGGATATGCACCCAAATATAGGGTTACAGTTCAAGAAAAAAACAATGTATGGAATTAACCGTCCCCTATAGAGCCATATCCCCAAAACTTCACTGGGGTGTTCCAGTGTGCTTATTGGTGAGGTTAAGAGACCTAAGAAGATATCACAGTGATCACTTAAAATGCACTGGATGTAGCACTATTTTCCCAATAAAAGAATTCCCTGGTTAAATAGTTTGGAGAAACACTGCATGCTCTAATGCACTTGGAGATTGACACGCACATGAATATATTAAAAGCTTTGAGAAATCCTGAAGTAAAGAAGCCTGCAGAACTGTACATCACTCTGCATTTGTAAAAGGTTTAACCACAGAACCCTTTGCTTCTTGCCTATTAACATCCTGCAGTGTACACTTTGGATGTTGAATTAATGTCATAGGTTTTAATCTTGCAAATACATCTAGGTGGGAATCCCATGAAGTCTAGAAAAAAAATGACAAGTGAATAGTAAAACAGTCTTCAGTCTTAATTCAGGATTTTTATATGGAAAGTAATCTTGTGTGCCAACCAATATATTGCTATCATTAAAGAGAGATGCTAAAACCTGGGTCAGAATCCAGGAAGTTTGCCTTCAGCTCAGCTCTGTCCTTGGTTCAGAAAACATACATATTTCTAAAAAAAAAATTAATTTCTATTTCTAAAATCCATGTCTTCCTAAATGAGCCATGCCTAGCAGGCACTAATAAGCCAGGCCTGAATTACAAAACAACAGGATCTAGGAATGGCTGGGGTATCCAAAATTACTTCCCTTTTTTGTTTGTTTATTTCTTTAATTAATCATGGGAATTCCTGGTTTCTGCTAAAACTGACAAAAGCAGCCCTGTGCCAGGTGGATGAGTTGGTTGGAGCATCATCCTGTACACCAAAAGTTTTTGGGTTTGATTCCCGGTCAGGGCACATACCTAGGTTGCAGGTTCGATCCTTGTTGAGGTACATATGAGAAGCAGCCAATCGATGTTTCTCTTCTCTCTCTGTCGTTTCTCTCTCTCTCTCTCTCTCTCTCTCTCTCTCTCTCTCTCTCTCTCTCCCTTTCTATCTCTAAAATCAATAAACATATCCTCAGGTCAGGACTTAAAGAAAACAACAACTGACGAAAACATTATGCAATCAGAATGTGACTGCCATGTAAGAAACAGCTATAAATACCATTTATTGTCTCTCCTCCTAAAAGCACTTTTAAGGTCTGACTCCTCTGCATGAAGGTGAAATCTCTCTGTCATACTTCACCCTCAGATCTGTTTATAAAAATGTTTTATAAAACAAAACAATGCTCCAGAGCAGTGATTTTCAACCAGTGTGTCGCAAAAATTTTTAAAACATACAACACCTGACTATTTAGACAGGGGCACTGGCCTCTTTTCCCCTAGATTGTCAAATTAAAAAATGACAGCAGCCAACACAATAGTCATCCAATGTGAATGCCCTGTCTTGAACCATAAATATAGGTCATATAATAGAGTTGCATCTTATTGGTCACGCCACATAATAAGGATGCATCTGATTGGTTAATTATTGATACCAGAAATCCTTATATACAAGTATAGGCACCTGGTTTTTTAAAGTCACTTTGGAGCAAAAAGGGTAGGTAATTACTATTATTATTTTCTTTGGAAGTCAATCAAAATTATACCTATTTTTTGTCAGATCAGCAAAAATATATATATATTTGGTGTACCACAGAATTTTAGTAAGTAGTTTATGTGTGCCATATGATGAAAAAGGTTGAAAATTGCTGCTCTAGATTGTCACAGCCTGTTTGAATTATTTTCTAAATCTATTTCTTTAGTGTAGTATTGAGCAAACATGCACTGATGATTAAATTAATTTCCCACATTTTATTGATGATTTAAAAAGGAGTCCTAGATAGCAGTTATTGGAAATGTGCACTGAGAATGTGAATTGATCCTCTTGAGATTTATCATCAAATATCAATACTCTTAGATTTTATAGAGAGAGAGATAAAGTGTTTAAGCAGCATTCCTGAGTTGTAACAGTTTAGGACCAAACCCATGAATAACAGAGTATATGCCACTGTGACTGGCCTAGCCTCAATAACTAATTATTTAGTTGATTTAATATTAACTGGCTTTTGTAAGATTAAACACAGCTGGATATTAAAGCAGCAAACTGTCCTCACATCACCTTCCTCAGAATCACCTGGAGGTTGATTAGGTCCTTCCAAGATCTGAATATGAAGCTCTACAGGCCATGCTCAGGAATCTCCATTAAATATGCCTGCTGGTTTCCCAAACACCAAAGACACCTGTTGATAAGACAGAGGTGTGGGTATTTGTAAAAGCTTAAGGGAGACCAGTGCTTGACAGAGATTTTGTAGCATCTCTGAGGGGAAAGGGCTTGATTAGGATTGCAGAATGGGATGGGGGCAGGGGATCTGATGTAATAGCTTAGCATTGGTAGGCATCACAAAGAGAGTTTTGAAGCAAGGGTTTTGAAGAATGTGAGGAATACAGGTGTTTGATGGTGTCTGTTGAAGAATTGAACTGTTTGACGTTTATATCAGTGAATTTTTTCCCATGAAATTTCTGGAATGAACAATGAAGTTATAATAAAATCATGATGAAGACAGAGGCACACCAAAGGTTTGTTAGTGAGGACAATGGACTTGTAAAGTCATGACAATGTGGACAAAGGTGAGTGGGTGAAGATGCTCTTGGTTCTCAGCTTCTTCAACCTGAGCTGAACGGGTAGACCATTAGTGTCTGGGAGCACGATCAAGCCATAATTTCACCACAACTCAAGGTGTCACAGTCATGTATCATGTTCCCAGGTGGCTGTTTTAACTACTTTGTCTGGTTTTCCTCTTCTTTTTGTTGGACAATCAGTGGTTGGATCATTAGACGGGACAGGAGCTACAATAAGTATGCAAAACTCCGGAGATCACAGAGCTGATCACTGCAACCCAGACAATTAGTAAGGGAAGGTTTATGATCAGAGTTTGCAGTCCACTTCTCAGCCAGAAACCAAACCAAACCGAGAGAAAAATCTCGTCACCCATCTGAATAGGGGGCTATTAGCAAAAGTCTCTAAATTCATAATTTCCACCTTTGCATTTTGGATCTTGTTGGCAATATGTTAGCCACCAGTGAGGTCTGGAGGGAGGCAATCACAACAATCTTCCCTAAAGCACCAGCTGTTCCCCTTGAGAGGTCTGAATTACTTTTCAAGTTACTCTATTCTGACCACCTGATATTTTCCTGTGTCATCTTAAGATATATCCCACCAACAAACAAAACTCTTTTGATGTTTTCTAGCAAATCTGTCCAAAATATGCTAGATAGTTTGCAAACAGACAGTTATAGTGCCCCCTTCTTAAAGACAGTGGAAGAAGAGTAGCAGCATTTGAAGCATTATCTGGTGAATAGAAATAAATAAGGGGGAGGGGGAAGAAGAGGATTTCCTAGGATCTTACTTGCAGTGAGGTGTTTATTCTCAGTGGACAACAAAAACTGTGCACCATTAGGGACTGTCAAGTTTAAAGGAAATTCTAAACACCAAGTCAACAGAGCCTCCACTAGTTTAGCTGCTGTGGTTAGTGCCTTAACAAGATCAGTAGACTTATGCTACTGATTCAAGAGAGAAACTGAGTAAGCTAATAGTCTCGGATGATTCACAAGAAGTTGAGTCAGAACACTCAGGCCTTCTTCAAATCTCTCATATTACATGTGAAATAGACAAGCTTACAATAATTTGGGAGGCCCAGAGTGGGCAGTTTTTAACTCACAAAAGGAGTGTCATCCTTAGATTCTTGGATAAGAGGTTGGTTGCTTCAGTCTAAAGCAGTGGTCGGCAAACTCATTAGTCAACAGAGCCAAATATTAACAGTACAACGATTGAAATTTCTTTTGAGAGCCAAATTTTTTAAACTTAAACTATATAGGTAGGTACATTGTTATTAACTTAATTAGGGTACTCCTAAGGCTTAGGAAGAGCCACACTCAAGAGGCCAAAGAGCCGCATGTGACTCGCGAGCCACAATTTGCCGACCACGGGTCTAAACTATGTCTTACCTTAGAAAACAACCTTTCAAAAGAGCCAGGGTCCCACAGATAATTCAATATCAATTAGGTTAACACTCCCTTGAGGCAAGAACACCATGAAGTAAGGTTTGGGGATGTCATACATTTTTAGTAAATCTCCAAGTTTTCCTTCATTCCTACTGCAAGATGGCGGCTTAGATAAGACAGTTCAGGTGTTCCAGGGCTGTCTCGAACTCCCTCACATTAGAGTCACTCCAGGCATGGAGCCACTTCTTTCCTTCGCTAGACGGGTGTGGAGGGCTGAGTTCATCCCAGCCAGGAAGCGAGGTCTCACAGAAATGAACCCTGACAGCACCTTGATCTTGGACTTCCAGCCTCCAGAACTGTGAAAAATTAATTTCTGTTGATGAAGCCACCCTGCCTGTGGTACTTTGCTATGGCAGCCTGAACAGAGGCACCGTGCCCTTGGTGATGTGTGATTTAGATGTACCTTTAAAGGTATAATTCCCAACCCTTGGATGTTTTTGACACCTTGGAATGATAACACATTCTCAATTTGCATTTAATGTAACATCATTGTACTAGATGGCATTTTTGGAAGGGAGTCACAGAATCAGGGCTGCCAGCACTGCTCGAGGGGACAGCAGAGTGGTAAAGCATCCAGAAGGGAGGGTCACCCCTAGGAACCAGTGACCCGACAGTAGTTCTTCCTAGGATATGCCCCAACAGAATAACACAACATTTTAGACAAGCCATTTGTTGCTCTTTAACACTGAGAACAAGAAAACATAGATCTGAGAAAAGTCTGGCTGGGTAGCAAGTAATGGATTAACTAACTTCTTTCCCCCCCGTTTGATGCCTTATTGTTCAATTCCTTTATTAGCACAGTGGACACAAACATCATTTCTGCCAAAGCGATTGGATAAACGTTTGGCACCAGAATTCCCTTTAGGAAAAAACGGTTTTTGTGTTTGGAAAAACCCCGGTAGAGCTTGAGGATAACCAGTGACATCTCATGGTCTCCCCGAAGGAATACAACTGTTTCGTAGAAAACAAAAACAGAAATATGTCTATTATTCTGGAAAATGGATGGGGAGGGAGGAGACAATAGAAAAATGCCACTGGGGTCAATGAGAGAGATTTGCTGAAGGCCACTTGTTGTGTGATAAGACTCTTCCTTAAGAGTCCCTGTGGTTCCAGTAAAGGTGATAGATCCATGTATGGTGTGAGTACATATATTATGAACACAGGTGAGAAGTGAAGTTTTAACCTTGGCAGCGATTGAGGCCTGTGCACAAGGTACAGACGGAAGGCATCCTGTGCGAGCAACCATCAAGAATTGAGAGGAATCATATGAGGGCTCTCGGTTCCTACAGGCCTTAATATTGAGTATTTGAGTCAAATTAACCTACAAGGACCCTGCTAGACATTCAAACCACATAAGTAGAAGGAGAAATCCAAGTTGCCTTAAATTTCTTAAACATCTGAATGGAGTTTAGAGGAATGTAGCTGCCAAAATACCGCCATTGCACCTTCACCCTTTCTTTCACTTTAGCTTCACGCTTCCACCTGACTGCTTTTCCCAGGAATCTTGAGTCCAGAAGAGGTGGGGTGAGGAACAAGGGTCATGTCAGTCCGCAGAAAAGGAAACTAAGAAAGTCACAGAGATACACAAATGACTGCACGGGAAGCCTGAGTTGCAAAAGACAGCTCTAGAGCTAGGCAGGAAGGACCACCAGTTGGTGAGGTCAAATAGACTCTCAATACTCTGACTGACTTCTAGGGGCTGAGCTGATGAATCCTTCATTCTGTCCCAGGGCTATGGCGAGCATAAAATCATGCAGTATTTTCAGATACTTGAGGAGCAGGCTGGCCATAGGTGTGAGTCTGAGATGATGCATGTCTCTCCTACTTTTTTTTTTTTTTTTGCCCTCCTTTCATTTCTTTGCTAGCAGCAATTTTTTTTGAGGCTTGGCTCAGCTTTTTCTATATAATATGGCATACATTTTAAATGGTTGCATCATTTTAACTTTAGAAAAATAGAACTGGAAAGGACTAAGAGGGTGCAGGACAGGCAGTTTTGCATTGAGCTAACAACCAGGATGCAATCCATCTCTCCAACTCCTGAGAGTTAAGGGGCCAGTTTCATTGTTAGTGCCTTCTCTTGGTGCTGACCAGGTTTTAATGCCTAAAGGGAGGACAGAAGGGCAAGCAGTGTCTCTGTTCAGTGTCTCTACTTTGCCTCTAATGCCCCCTCTGCAAGCAAAGAGTGGTTCTGACCTCTTTCCTTCTAAGAGTAATTTCAGCCCCTATAAATTTTCCATAAGAAAATAGATGTCAAAACAGTGGAGCAATACCTGAGGTTGAATAAGAATGTCACTTTTCCTCTCCCCCCACAACCCTCCCCCTCATTTCACTTAACTGGAGTGAACACATTCCCTTGGAGGCAGAGGCCCAAGGCTAGCGGTGACAGAAATGGATATGAAGCAGTTTAGGTTCATTGCCATAGAGTGTTATGATTCAGTTTCAGTTGACAGGAAGTACCCAGGGAGACTTCTCATTTTGCTACATTCTCATCTCCACTCTTTAGTAAATTTACTTAATTGGAAACCAGAATTTACACTATGGGGATAGATGTTCTTTCCCCTCCTGGAGAGCCATCACCTGGAGCATGCTGATCACAGGCCCCCCTCAAGGAAAGATGGAGGGGCTGCGCAGACAATGCTTCCCTGGAGGCGAATCAGGAGGTTCAGGCCTTATTTCTCCTGCTGGCACATGCATTTTGGAATATTTACAGAAACCTCTGGAGATATTAATGCGGAGCCAGCCGGAAAGAAACATTCTGAAAACTGGCTCCTTTCAAATGAAGTTGTGGGTCATTTGGAAAGCACAGCTTCATAGCCAATTTGTCACCAGGCTCTCCAACATCTCATGATGGTAAAAAGGATGGGGTGAGAGGGGGAGGATATGACTGGGGGACGTGTATGTGGCTCACAGGCACAATGTCAGAGGGACCCACAAAAGGACTGGGAGAAGCAGGGGCGGAGAAGAGGAAGACAGACCCGAGGAAACTCCCATATGGCTGCCTGTGTCTGAGTCCTGCCCCCGAAGCTCCTCTCTACACCTGAGGCCCATAGAACCAGGCATTTTCTGGGTGTGTCAAAGCCCAATCTTGCCAGGACCTGAACATTTTACTGGAAACACAAGAGGAAAAATACAGCCTGCGTGGAGAAACAACGCAAAGTGTTCAGAAGTTGGGAGTTACATGGATAGAAACACAGCTTTCCTCCCTCACTGTTTTCATGTGTGAGTCATCACCAGATCCCTCCGGTCCAGATGACATGAGATAGTACCAGGGGTCTCAGCGTGATAGATGGTGACAGTTTTTGAAAATGTTTACTGTCCTTGCCAACAAGAGGCACCCCGTTGCTTTCCTAAATCTCATGGAGGTCAAGTCAGCCTGCTCTGCTTAGAGAAATTCTTGGTTGAAATCCCTGCTTCGCTGACACAAAAGACAGATTTTCAAATGAGGAGACATGGTTGACGGTGCTCATCTGCACTGATAAATATTCAGGGAAACAGCACCTCACAGTGTGTGGAGATAAAACCTGTTGGACTCTGACCCTGTAGGTCTGCAGAGTCTTGACATTTTTAGCAGAGTTCAGCATCCTGGCTCGTCAGAGAACAAACCCATGGCTTATAAACACAGCAGGAAATCCTGCAAGCCTGACAGTGGCTATTGTTAAAAATCATGAGTTGCCCGACCGGCGTGGCTCAGTGGTTGAGCATCAACCCATGAACCAGGAGGTTGAGGTTTGATTCTGGTTGGGGCATATGCCCAGGTTGTGGGCTCAAGCCCAAGTGGGGGGCATGCAGAAGGCAGCTAATCAATGATGTTTCTATCTCTCCCTCTCCCTTCCTCTCTGAAATCAATAAAGGTATATTTTTTAAAAAAGAAAAAGAAAAAAAATCTTGAGTTTAAAATAACCAGTGTGGTTCTGAGCCAAGCGGCCAACTGCACTTGGGAAGGACCAGGGAGACTGGCACACAGGGGACAGCGAGGACCATGGGAGGAGCAGAGCCTTCGAGCTGAGCTGGACAGGGCACTAGGGGGTCCTCAGCCCCTCTCCTGGGCTCTCACCTACCAGATGTGCACGGATTTCCTAAATGTCTCAGGGCCCCAGTCATCTGTGCCCAGAAAGAATTATTTTTCCCACTGGCGCCACAAATCCCTTTCTTCCCCATTATGAGCTTGTGTCCCCCAAAATTCGTATGTCAACACTAGACCTGGACCTCAGAATATGACGTATTTGAGATTGAACCTTTAAGGAAGCGAGAACATTAAAATGAGCCATTAGGATGGCCCTGCTCCAATGTGATTGGTGTTCTTATAGGAAGAGGAAATTTGACAGATAAAGAGACTCCAGGGGTGTGTGCACAGAGGAAAGACCAGGAAGACAAGGAGAAGGCAGCCATCTGCAAGCCAAGGAGAGAGGCCTCAGAGGGAGATGAGACTGCTGACATATTGCTCTTGGACTTCTAGCCTCCAGCAGTCTGAGGAAATAAATTTTTGTTGTTTAAGCCACCTGGTCTGTGGTGCTTTGTTATAGCAGACCGAGCTTTCTTTCCTTTGCTTTCTTCCTCCTGGTTTTCTCTCTTCCATATGAACTCAACTTAAAGTAAACATTGCAAACTCAAACTTTACTTCAGTGTAAATGAGAAAAGAGACCTTGAAACGTTCCCTTTCTCTGGGCTGTCATGTCACTTGAATTCAATATAATCCTTACCATGAATCCCAGGATTGAGGATCTAAGTGGGTGGCCAGACACCAAGAGGGATGTGTGTGGACAGTGAGCCTCTCCAGATGGTCCCTGCACATCAGCCACCCACTCTGGTGCTTTCCCTGGAGCCTTAGTCCAAAGGTCATGATATGCACCAGAAAACTGACCTATTTCCTGACACAATGAAGATGTAGGATGCCAGGGTCCCTGTTTGAAATCTTGGCCATCATAGGAAAACTCCAGGGGCCCCCAAACTCCCCCATCATCATCATCATCATCATTATCATCATCATCATCACCATAAGAAATGTTGAACTGAGAAGAAAGGAAAATGCCAAGCTTCTACTAAGGTTCTACATGGTAACAGGAACCCAACTCAAACAGATTTAAACATAAAAGACATTTTTTATCCTGAATAATGGCAAGTCCAGGAGTGGAGTTGGTTTGAGTTTGATTTAATGGCTCAAGTGTGTCACCGAAGACCCAGGCGGCCTCCTCTTTTCACTTTCCTCAGTGTCAAGTTCATTCTCAGACATGTCAGAAACCTGAAGAAAAGGGGAGTGTGTCTTCCTGTAGCTTTTTCTTTGGAACAATAAACTTCTCCGGAGCCTCCTGGAGGATTTCTCTCCCCATCTCAGGTTTCTGTAAATAAAGAAGGCTGTAGGTAGAAATAAATGTCAAGTAGTGGCTAACAATCTCCACAGCACTGCACACGACTTCTAAGTCATCATCAGATTTAAGAGTCACACACAACAATGAATGAATAGGAAGGGGCACATTGATTTAGACCCATAGGTGGTCAAGAGCTGACAGCCACCTGATGGGAATGGACTGTCCAAGGAACACAGGACACAGGACAATCTGTGCATGAAAAGCCATGATCCAGCTGACCTAACTTATTTCACCCCTGTGACTATGCTGCTTTTTTAAAAATCTCTGCTTGTCTTTGTATATTTTATTTTTATTCCTTTCACTACCTGTTCATTGGCCATTCTCAATTATTTTCCTATCTAAACTCCATGCAGAGATAGTTTGTGTGGTCTGCCTGGCAGCATCTTTTGCTCTCAAACACTGTCCTGGACATGTCGAGCCTAGGCCCAGGCTTCCCGTAGGCCATGGATTCCATCTCTGGTCCTTCAGCAGGGATCTGGGAGCAGAGCAGGCATATTGGCATCTTCAGTGTAGTCATCACACTTCTCTCTTATAAACTCCAAGAGCAAGTCTGTTTTAAATTTTCTTAAATGTGGTGATCCTAAAAGAGAAAAGGATGTTGTGGTCCAAATCAAAATTAAGTAAAAGTCTAATGTCATTATCTTAAGCAAAGTGGCATATTTCCTTAGGGTGTAAGAAGGGAGAAGCAGGAAAGGGCAGGGACTATAGTTATTTATGTTGATATCTTACTTGTTAGATTTTAATTAGAGTTTCAGGTACTACAAAACTAAACCATCTTGGAGTATTTAAGGATATTAACTGAGTCCTCAAGTCCTGTATTTTCACTGTTCTCTAAGTGCTGTTCTTTCAAATACCATCATGGAGTATAGAAGAAGGGAATAATGATGTAAGAATTTTAAAAAACCTGATCCACATACTGTTCTTGTAAAATACTCATTCACCAGCCAAATGGGCTCACACTCTATACAGAGCCAAGACCCTGAATGGCAGTTTATCTCTCTCTCTCTCTCTCTCTCTCTCTCTCTCCTGCTTTTTTCTCTCCCTCTCTCCATCTCTCTCTCTCTCGCTCTCTCTCTATCTCTATCTCTATCCCTCCTGGAAATACCCAAAGAGGAAACAAGAACTAAGGACATAATTCCCTCATTATTTATACATCTGATCATTCCAGGATATTTACTGAGGGCCTGTTACTTTGACAAGATCTCATATCTTACCTAGCTAAACAGAATAAATACAAGATGAAGGAAGTGTCTGCAGAGAAATCTTATATATCAGAATAGACAAAGAGGAGAAAAATTGTCTGTAGGGATTTAGGAGCAGGTGTGACTTTAGGAGGTGGCAGTGAGAGATTTTCAAAGGGAAAAGAATATCTTAAACTCAGGACATTTCATTGTTTTATGACTTTCTTTGATTATTTCATGTCTCTTCCCTCCTGGCCTGCTTATTAATAGAGACAGGCCTTGCACGAATACAGAGAAATAACATTATCTGGGCATGTAACAGGCAATCAAGGTATCCTTGTCAAGTTCGCCAATAACGGAATAGGTGTGAACCGCCACAATCCAAATCATGATGATTGCTGTAATAATTAGGTCAAGCATAATTATTAAGAGTGATTGTTGTAGCCAGAAGCTAAGGCTGACATTGATGTTAAGGGATTAGTCTGGAAAGGATTTTAATGAAGGCTGGAAAAGACTGAAGCTGATGGGTGAAAGAGAGTTAAGTGTGGTTGTCTGTGTGTGTGAATTCAAGTGGACAGAGTAAGCAGAAGTTTAAGATAAAGTGAGTCACAGTGGGAGAATGACAGTTTTATTATGATGTCTCTGGAGATGAAGCAGAAATAAACAGGACCACTCAAGTGGGACCTGGTATGGTCTGATAAGCTTATTCTACAGAGACCTTTTACACTAGGGAGAGTCTGAAGCAAAAGAGATTGGAGATAGGAAGCACCATGATAATACAAGAAAATCACTTAGAACTGTACCTTCTATATAGAAAGATGTTGATAAATGCATTATCAACATTACACAAAATTTCTTAGTAATTGCTCAATTTTCCAACTTCAAAAATTCTTTATGGACATATACCCATGTGCTTTGGTAGGTATTTCTTTTTTGATTGGCTACTTCCCAGCTCCATGTAACACTGGAATAAACAGATGTGTGACTTTCTTCTATGCCTGCAACATATACCCATGTGCTTTGGTAGGTATTTATTTTGATTGGCTACTTCCCAGCTCCATGTAACCCTGGAATAAACAGATGTGTGACTTTCTTCTATGCCTGCAAGCATGCCTGTTACAGCTGTTGTGGATGACCAGAGAAGTCTTGATTTGTAAAAAGATGTTTTTCCCCCTGTTATACAGTGAAAGAACTTTCATATATTAATTTATGTTTCTTAGCAGGTAGAGAGAAACCAACTTGATTGAAATATTAAAGTAATTTTTGCTATTATTCAGTAATGTTCACTTTTCTTTGTTGACCATCAAATGTTTTCTATCCCTGCTTCCCTGCTAACAGCAGTGGCTACCTTAATTGCCTAATCTAGTCAATGCTTTGCTCTTCAACACTTTCATGCTCACTAATGAATACATTATATATGTAGAAAAACTGGTGCAAACTTCTTGGACTTTTTTATAAAACGCCAAGAAATTGAAATTTCCTCAAGGCATCATATCAAAACAGACCAAGCAGCCATCTGCTTCTTCTTGATTATAGGCGGCCACTCTGAACGAATGATGGTACCTCCGAACTGCCTGTGTTTCTCTCTCACTTTTATTTGGAAATTGGAGTGCTATACCTGTTCGTGAATTTTTCTCTTGACTTTTTATTTCATATTTTATATAAATATTATCTTAAGGAAGTTCTCAAGATACTCATAAAATATTTTTAAAATATGTTAACAGTAGTTGATTCTGCTGTTTTGAGACAGAATTTCTTTTCTTTGGGAAAGAAACCTCTGTTTTTGCTTTTAAGACCTTCGATAGGTTGGATGAAGTCATCGCACATTATGGAGGGTAACATCAACTGACTGTAGATGTTAAGCACATCTACAAAATGCTTCTAGCATCACTGAGGCTAGTGCTTGATTAGATAACTGGATATGATAGCCTTGCCAAGTTGACATAAAACTCACCTTTACATGTGGTGACTCTTAAGGCAGGGAAATTAAAATTGCAAATGGAAATGACTACAGCCCAGAAAGGGCTGGTTATTCCCTGTAATTAATAAACAGCACACAACAAACGAACAAGAAAATCACACACACACACACACACACACACACACTTATTCCTAAACAGAGGGAAAGGTGTTCTTTTTCTTCCACTTCTGCTTCTTATTTGTACTTTGAGAACTCACTCTGATCTATTTAAACTCTGTTTCTTTCTCCTAATCATTTTGATCACATTAAGGGGCTGACTTATGGTTATCTTGAGTCTATGTAGATACTGTTAGATTGGACGCTTTTTGTTTAATTTGCTCCACCCCTTTATTTGGAGTACTGCCTTTTGCTTGTTGAATGGCACGGGCAATTTAGTTAAAGGTTACTGGGCATGTTGAGTAGGAACTATGTCTTTGAATGAACTCATGGGAAATTTACAAAAGAAACAAAGAAGTCAATTGTTGAATCTGGTCCCTCTCTTTTTGTTAAAGACATTAGAACCTTTATCTTAATAAAGAAAACCATTAAAGGGTGAGAAAGGTAAATAGGACCACATATTAGAGCATGTCAGGCTGATGGGAAATTAAAAATTACAGAATAGTCTGTCTCTGAGGCACAAAGGATGTGGTAAGTCACCAGGGAAACAACATGGGATCTGGAGTTTCAGTGTGGCTATGGGCCCTGGGTTTAAGAAGGTGGCTGTAAGTTTATTCACTCTAAGCAGAGACTTAGGGAAAATGTAACTTTGATTCTCTCTGTATTACTTTTAGAGCCTCCATCCACCCATCCGAGAGAGAGAGAGAGAGAGAGAGAGAGAGAGAGAATGTGCCAGGAGGGGAAATAGATTAGACCAATCCAGTAATTTCAGTATGATAAACATAGCATATTTTTCTTATTAGATAAATAATTCAAGCTCATTGTAGAAAAGCGAAGCAATACATAAAAGTAAAGAAAGTAAAAATCACTTGAAATTCTGCCACCCACCCCTGAACATGTTGGTGACCATCCTTTAGCTGATTCAATAATTAAGCTGTCCTTCTGGGTATCATGCTTGGTCATTCAGATCCCTTCCCTCCCTTCTCTTTCCCAGGATGCATCTGGGCACATTTCTGCCTCTTATTTGTACTTTGAGAACTCACTTTGATCTATTTAAACTCTGTTCCTTTCTCCTAATCATTTTGATCACGTTAAGGGGCTGACTTATGGTTATCTTGAGTCTATGTAGATACTGTTAGATTGGACACTCTTTGTTTAATTTGCTCCACCCCTTTATTTGGAGTACTGCCTTTTGCTTGTTGAATGGCACGGGCAATTTAGTTAAAGGTTACTGGGCATGTTGAGTAGCCCTGCCAGCAGAGTGGGAGGGCCTCCTTTGCTGGCTCCTCTGGTCTCTATAGCACTGTTTTTTTGCCCACAGTGTTGGCTGTAATTGGTAGCTTGAAGTTGGAGGTTGATATGATTCATGTCTACAACATCCTTGGCTTGGTTTAACTGCTATCCTCCAGCTCCTGCTGGGACTGTAGACCCTTCTGAATCTCTGTTGCATCCTCAGTTTGGTTTCCTGGCCCCTACCAAGACAGGTTTATGGCAGGCCCATTGATGCCCAACTAAGGTATTTTCCTGGGCCACTTGAGGGCAGAAAGTTGAATAAGTCCTGGGGATCTAACATATAGCATGGCGACTACATATTATAATATTGTATACCTCAAATAGCTTTCTCACATAGTTCCTCAGAGGTAACTATGCAAAGTGATGGATGTGTTTGTGTATTTGTTTAATTAATTTAGAGAGAGAGAATGTACCAGGAAGGAAAATAGTTTAGACCAATCCAGTAATCTCAGTATGAAAAACATAGCATATTTTTCTCATTAGATAAATAATTCAAGCTAATTGTAGAAAAGCCAAACAATACGTAAAAGTAAAGAAAGTAAAAATCACTTGTAATTCTGCCACCCCTGAACCTGTTGGTGACCATCCTTCTGCTGATTCAATAATTAAGCTGTTCTGGGTTTCATGCTTGGTCGTTCAGATCCCTTTCCCTCCCTTCTCTTTCCCAGGATGCATCTGGGCACATGAAGAGGCTTCCTGTGACTGCCTGCCAGCAGAGTGGGAAGGCCTCCTTTGCTGGCTCCTCTGGTCTCAATAGCACTGTGTTTGTTTTTTTGCCCACAGTGTTGGCTGTAATTGGTAGCTTGAAGTTGGAGGCTGATATGATTCATGTCTACATCATCTTAGCTTGGTTTAACTGGTATTCTCCAGCTCCTGCTAGTACTGTAGACCTTTCTGAATCTCTGTTGCATCTCAGTTTGGTTTCCTGGCCCCTACCAAGACAGGCTTATGGCAGGCCCATTGATGCCCAACTAAGGTATTTTCCTGGGCCACTTGAGGGCAGAAAGTTGAATAAGTCCTGGGGATCTAACATATAGCATGGCGACTACATATTATAATATTGTATACCTCAAATAGCTTTCTCACATAGTTCCTCAGAGGTAACTATGCAAAGTGATGGATGTGTTTGTGTGTTTGTTTAATTAATTTGACTGGTAACCACTTCATAAAATACACATATATTAAGTTAGCACCTTGTAGACTTTAAATGTGTACAATTTTATTTATCAGTTATACCTCAATAAAGCTGGGGGAGGGGAGGAATTGTACAACCTGAACATGAAGTAGTGAGGGCAGCTTCAAGCTGATCTGCTCCAAAGTTCAAATGTGACCCAAATAAAACAAAATCCTGCAGCTCACATCACTTCCCTCAGCTTAACAGCACCACCTTCTATTCTTTGGGCCAAACTCTGGAGCAAGGACAGCATCTGTTGCACCTCTGTCCCTATGCTGGCCTGCAGGGCTAGAAAGGATGAGTCTCTCCCACATCAGCCTTGCCCAGAAGCCATTCTAGTTGATGAGATGAGAATAGAGAGGAACTGGCTTACCAATGAGGGAAACAGAATGCCTAGTACAAGGTACAAGTGCCAGGATGTCTTTGAACCCAAGGATTGCCCCACTGAAGAGAGAATGAAAGGAGATGGATTACTCCTTTCAGATGATTGGCTTTTGCAGTATTCTTGAAGATGGTAAGCTCTCTCCCTTACTGGAAATTTAAACATTGGATGCCTCCATTCCATTAAACCTGCTCTACTCTCCTCCCAGATAAGAGAAGATGCCCCTAAGACCCCATGGTCATCAGATTTGTTGGCTGTTTCTTAGGCACCTGGGGCAGAGTGGCTGAGATGATAGATGCTTGAATCTTTGCACCAAGCCCAGTGTATGGCACACACTTGGCTTTCCACAAATATTTGTTGAAGAGAAGAATGAAAAAAATATATACATGATAGATAAATATTATCCTACCTCTCTAAGGTCTTTTTCGTTTGAAGGCTGAGGAACAAAGACGATGCCCCTTCAAGGTCGTGGGTGAATCTCTGAGTCTGTGTACACATTCCCATGGCTAGACAGCAAGATATTAGAATTCGTCAATGTTTTCATGCTGCCACCTAAGCCAGTTGCTCTGCTCGGCACTGACATCTGTAAACAGGTCATTTGTATTCTTCTGTCACCTGCATTCCTCTGAAGAAACATCCCTCCGGTTCACAGAAATTAGTTATCTCGCAGGCTGGACAGATGATGGATAGGTGGCTTTTTCACTGGCCCCACTCGGTTTGGGAAACGCCAGATGCCTTCTCTGTCCTACCGATGCTGCTGGTGCACGTGATTAGAGAGCCGGGGGCACACTCAGAGCAGGAGCACAAGAAGCAGATGTTTCATTTCTCACCCAAAGGAGCTGTCTCCAGCAACCCAAGACTGCCACCACATTGGGACAACCCGTGCTGTCCTTCTCACTGCCCCCCCACCCCCTCCCCTGAGAGAGAACCAGTCAGAGTTGCAACCTTGAAGCAAGGAGGCTGCCAGCTACTAGTATTCTCTTCACTGTTCTCAGTGGGGTCTTTCTCTGCCTAATCGTCCCATTTACTCTCCGTCTTCTCTTGGAAAAGCCTGGCATTCAAAGCAGAAATAATTCTGTTCCAGAATGTTGCAAGGGATCAACATTTAATCTACCTGCCTTTGAATTCTGAAATCCATTCTGTTTCTTTGTTTAGATAGAAGCAGCACATTTGTTGGTTTGAGTTGTTCTGATCTCTCCCTTTTTTTCATGATTCTTTAGACAGAACTGTCTGTGTTGACTGTTCCATCCATTAAGATGGGAAGGACACTCAAGATCCTAACACCATCCAGTTCCTAACACCTGTGAGCCACTGACAAACCTGGTCACAGCAATGGGGGCACCTTAGACACAGGAGGTTGACTCAGGGGACATGCTCACACCCTGACCCCTTCTGGAGCTTATTGTGAAAAAATATCTGAATTTCTTTGTCCATTCATATCTTATGTGACTTAGACTACTCCCCAGAAGGCAAGCTTTACTATATCACCTATAACACTCTAGGAATATGGCATTTTATATGTCTTTCCGTATATTATTAATAGGAACATCATTGAATGTTTTTGTTGTTGTTGTTGTTGTTGCAGAATTCACAATGCTAATAGAAAAGTGGCTCTTCTGGTGCCCCATATTTCTTACAAATATATACCCCCCCTTTGCTTGAACGCATAGCTCATTTTTTTGGATCAATTCAGATCCAACACTGTGTTAATTTACTAGGGCTGTCATAATAAAATACAACAGACTGGTGGCTTAAACAACAGAAATGTAGTTCTCACAGTCTGGTGGCTAGAAGTCCAAGATCAAAATGTTGGCAGGTTTGGTTCTTCAGAGGCCTCTGTCCTTGGCTTGCAGACAGCTGCCTTCTCCTGGTGTCCTCGCATGGCCTTTCTTTTGTGCTCACGAATCCTTGGTGTCTGTGCGTCCAAATTTTCTCTGCTTGTTACAATGACTGCAGTCAGATTGGATCGGAGCCCGCACCTTCATCTTAACTTAGTTGGCTCTTCAAAGTCCCAATCTCCCAAAACAATCAGATTTTGAGATATTTGGGGTTAGGGCTTCAACACACAAATTTGGGGTAGGAGCACACAATTCAGCCCATAACAAAACCTAAGTTTTTTTTTTTCTGAGTATTCTGTTGTGCCAGCCATTGTGAGAGGCATGTATGCTCTTATTTAACCCTCACCATGATCTTCAATGGTAGTATTCAGTAGGAGTTGCTCTGTTGATGAGGAAGAAAATAAAAAAGAGATCAAGTGGCTTCCCCAAGCTCCAGTATGTGACGGGGCCATGATTCTGAGCTCTGACTCAAGTCCAGCCCTGCTTCCTTTAACACATATAACTCCCAATCAGTGACTGAAATCAATTGGAAAAAATAACACCTCTGCTCAGAATCCTAAAGTCTTTCATCAGATCTTTAAAACATATATTCAGCCCTACATCTACTAAATCAACTAAGTTGTCAATTGAATACAGAATAATTTCTCCTTTTTCTGGTGACAAAAATGCCTCATGTCCTTTAAGAAGAAGCATAGGGGCCTGGCCAGTGTTTCTCAGTGATTGAGCATTGATCTATGAACCAGGTGGTCACAGTTCAATTCCTGGTCAGGGGACATGCTCTGGTTGTGAGTTTGATCCCCAGTAAGGAGTGTGCAGGAGGCAGCCCATCAATGATTCTGATCATTGATGTTTCTAACTCTCTTTCCCTTTCCTTTCCTATCTGAAATCAATAAAAATATTTTTTAAAAGAAGAAGCTTAGGGGAGGAATTCTATTTTCATCAGAATGTAGTTATAATTCTATTGACCTAATGGTGTCCTTTAAGCTCCTTGGGACTCAGTCATTGAGGTTTTCGGTCTTGGTAAAGGTCAGAGCTTATTGTGGTCAGTATCTCTTATTTCCACAGGTGATTCAGAGGTTTTCTTCCTGAAATGCCACAGCCCTCACCTTTGATTTATAATGTTCAAAAAAGATACTCTGAGTATGTCTGATTAGTATAAGCATGGCTTAGGTCCCAGTGAACTCTTTCTTGCTCACAGCCAAAACTGACTTTATGAGGTCTTCTTTCATGATGAATTAGAAGTTTTTCTTGGATCTGAGTGTGTTCTCTACTCTTGGGCCTTCCTGCAAGGTCCGCATAATTGATGAGGTAGTTGGGAATCAAGGATCTAAATGGAATTACACAGTATGTAGTCTTGCCCTGGATTGTTTCACTCAGCGTAAGTTAGTTGTCCTCCATGACATTATGATGTCATGTGCAACCAAAGTTTATTTCATTTTTTAATAGAGTAACATTATATGGATGTACATTGTTACCCTTTTTTTTAAACCCATCTTTTCAACTCCTTGAGGCAAGTCTGTGACATTAATGACCTTGCTTCTCATAGAGGGTCTGACAGGTAGTAGACATTTATAAAGTCTATTTAAGTAAATGAAAGTTCAAAATATTTAATTTCCAAAAATGTTCACAAAGAGACATTATCACGGTCACTGTGAGAGATTCTCATGAGAGTTTATTGAGGTTTCTCTACCATTGATATATATAATACAACTAATACTCATATTCATGCCATGATGAATTAACTATGGTTAGCATTTGATTATATTGGTTTCTTTAAGAAAATAAAAACATTGCTGATATAGTTAAGGTCATTTTTTTTGCCCCTGCTTCAATGTTCCCTCTCCCCTCCTATACCACAGAACCTATTTCTGTGTATATTTAGTATACTATTAGGTTACATAGTTAATCTTTGTGTAATCCACATTTGCCTGAGATTTTGCTCATAATTTTTTTTATGTATCTCAAGACTTGCTCCTGGATCTGCTTTCTTTACACCCCCTCCCACCTTGGATTATTAAAGTAAATTTATCCAGATTATGTCTACCTGAACGGTTTTTTGTTCACCTTCATTCTTGGTGATCTGTATATGACCTTAAATACACAGTTATTTTCTCTCAATGAACTGAAGTTATTAAAATTTTTTCTGCTTTCAATTATGGACATTGATATTTCTATAGTTAGTTTAATTCATTTTATGTTAACCCACCATATTTTCTTTTTGTTTTTTTTTTGAGGTTTTCAGTATTCCACATTTTGTTTTGGTATTCCATATTCATTTTGCTACTTGTGGAGTTCTTTCTATTTATCTTGTCTTGGAATAACAAATACAAAGCTTTTCTTATTCCAGTGACTCATATCATTTATAAATTCTGGAAAATTCTCAGTTCTTCACAATCTTTTTAATCTCTTCCAAAACAACATTTAAAGGAAAGAGATGTATGTTGCATCTTTTCATTCTCTCTTTCCTGTTTTTATTATTTCTCTTTCATATTTTCTAAATGTTCTATTTTTTATGAAAAAGGATTAATTTCATGAGCCCAATTGTCCATTTTATTTAATGATCTCTTTAGTGGTGACTAAATACTTTTTAGCTTGTCAACTGAAAATTTAATTTTATAAGTCAATTTAAATTTCTACTGTAAGTAATCATTTTAATTTTAAAACCTATATTTGATAATTATATTGTCTAAGGTCTTTTGAATATTTTTTAAATCCTCACCTGAGGATATATTTTCATTAATTTTGAGAGGGAGAGAGAGAGAGAGAGAGAGAGAGAGAGAGAGAGACATCTATAGGTTGCCTTCTGTAAGAGCCTGATGGGGGATCAAACCCATAACCTTTTGGTATATGGGACAACGCTCCAACCAACATAGCCACCTGGTCAGGGCTTATCTCAAGTTCTTAAGGCATGAAGCTTGTCCTTGGCTGTGCCTGCTGGCTTCTGTTTGTGAAGAATTCCTTCCTTATATGTGAGCTCATAGTTGGCAGGGCATGATTTGTGGGAACCTGTGTATTTTGAAGAAGGTAATTTCTTCCAGAGAATATGTACATTTCTTTATGTAGGGATATCATCATCTTGGGAAAATTTTTATGTTGATTTCTCACCCAAGGGGTTCTCAGATGACATAGATAGTGTACATTCAAGTTTGAAATGTGGTAACACAGGAGGCCTAAGTTCTTTGAGGAGAATTATTATTTTTCCACTCAGATGCTAGCCCTAGGCAGACAAGAGACCTTGTCATCTCCTGGACAGATGGATGATGTCTTTCTAAACCACCCTTTAATGGAGGATTTATCCCATCAAGAGTCCTGGCTTCATGAGAAGGTCATTTTTTCTAACCCTCTTGACTCACATGAGCTCAAGGTCTCTAATCCTTTCCCTGTGTGACTAGAGCCCAAGTCCCTTGGTAACTGGGAAATGTACCTCCACTCCATGTAGTCACAGCACCAACTTCTGCCTGCTGCTTGTATATGTCTCCTTTTTGTTTTGTTCCTTGGGGATGTATCTTTCTTGAGAGATATTTACTTATATTTCCCAAAATGTCTAGTGTTTTTTAAAGAAGAGTGTGTTTCCAGTTATTGGTAGCACATACTGAATTGCCAGAAACTGATGTGTCTATTGGGTTTGCATAGATAATCATATTTTCTGTGTCAGATGACAATTTTATTTCTTCCTTCCAAAAAAAATATTTTATTTTCTCATGGCTTAATTTGCCAGGACCTTCAATCTTAAACTTAATGGAAATTTTATCATTTAGAAGTATGATGGCTATAGATTTTTTAGTAGATTTATTTATAATCAAATGAAGAAAGTTCTCTTCTAACCTCAATTTCTTAAGATTCTTTTAAAAATCAGAAATGGTTTGAATTGATGACATGCTTTTTCTGTATGTTTTAAATCATTATTTTTTCTCTATTAATATCTGGATTTTGAGAATCACATTGATAGTCCTGCTAAAGTTGAACTGTATTTTTATTTCTAAGGTGAATCCAAATGATCATGATATAATTTTCCCCCAACTTTTTATTTTAAAAAATTTCAAACTTAAAGAAAAATGAAAAATAATAGCTCAACAAGCAGCCGTACATCTTTTATCCATGTTTGCTAACATTTGACATATTTGGTATGTCTATCTTTCTTTCTCTTTTCCTTTACTCACATACACAAACACACACAAATGACAGGCAGCAGAATATGGCATCACAAAAGATACTACTTTGTGTTATTTTGAGCTGAAGGTAATTGAGAATAAGCAGATATAAGAAAAACTCACTCTCCTTCCCCTATTGCCCAAAAGCAAGACATTAATTTGTAAAGGTGACTCCTCTACCCTCTCTATCAGAAATTAATCACTGGAGAAAACTTTAGACTTCTGTGAGCCCAAAGACAGCACCAGAGGAATCTACATAAGCCTTGCTAAAACTATCCCTTATCTACTATTAGTTTCCCCATATATTGGCCTTCCCACAATTTACTCTGCTAGAAGCTCAAAGTCCTTTTCCTTCTTTGTCTTGCAACTTCTCTAAAAATGTATTGTTCTTTTGTTCAGATGCTATACAAACCCAAATTCTAACCACCCCTTTGAGTTACTCATTAGGGTGCTCCCATGTGTACATATGATGCACATGTTAATAACCTTCCATTTGTTTTCTCATTTAATATGTCTTTTGTTGGTCTAATTTATAGGTCCCTACCCAAAGAATCCAAGACATGTAGAGAAAAAGAGTTGTTTTGTTTTTTAAAAAATATATTTTTATTGATTTTAGAGAGGAAGGGAGAGGGATAGAGAGATAGAAACATCAATGATGAGAGAGAATTGTTGATAGGCTGCCTCCTGCATGCCCCCTACTGGGGATCAAGCCCGCAACCCAGGCATGTGCCCTTGGCCAGAATCGAACCTGGGACCCTTCAGTCCGCAGACAGACGCTCTATCCAGTGAGCCAAACTGGCTAGGGTGAGAAAAAGAGTTTTGTTGTTTTTTTAAAAAAGTATATTTTATTGATTTTTTACAGAGAGGAAGGGAGAGGGATAGAGAGTTAGAAACATTGATGAGAGAGAAACATCGATCAGCTGCCTCCTGCACACCCCCTACTGGGGATGTGCCCGCAACCAAGGTACATGCCCCTGACCGGAATCGAACCTGGGACCCTTCAGTCCGCAGGTCGACGCTCTATCCACTGAGCCAAACTGGTCAGGGTGAAAAAAAAAGATTTTTTATCATTCCTGCAAATACACTTAGTATATTTTCATGAACTATTTCAAAGTAATTTCTAGGTACTTTAGCATGTATCTCCTGTGGGGGGAAAGCATTCTCTGACATAACTACAGAACTATTATCACACTCAAGAAATTTTATGTCATTCATATACCATTTTTTAAAAAGGACATTAAATACACTCCCTAATTTATATTTCAAGATTCAAATATAAATGTAGATGAAGCATTGCTGTTATGGCAAGCCCACAACTGGCCACAGGAAAGAATAAAATGCAAAACCAAAAATGGGAACTAATGCACACATTGCCTTGGCTTTGGAAGGATGTAGGTCACTGCTGGCTTGTGGGGGGAAAACATTCTCTGACATAACTACAGAACTATTATCACACTCGAGAAATTTTATGTCATTCATATACCATTTTTTTAAAAGGACATTAAATACACTCCCTAATTTATATTTCAAGATTCAAATATAAATGTAGATGAAGCATTGCTGTTATGGCAATCCCACAAGTGGCCACAGGAAAGAATAAAATGCAAAACCAAAAATGGGAACTAATGCACACATTGCCTTGGCTTTGGAAGGATGTAGGTCACTGCTGGCTTTCAGAAGGGCTTCTCTAAGGGAGTGGTAAGCTAAAAGCTTTTACTGAAGTGGATGGAAGAGAGAAAAGGAGGGGGGAGTGGGAAACAGTGAGGCCAGACATCCCTTTGAGAAATTTTGCTGTAAAGGGGAGCAGAGAAATAAATAATGGCTGGAGAAGAACATAAAGTCATAGAGGTTTTCTTTTTTCCCCCCAATTGGGTGACATTAAAGTGTGTTTATATGTCAATTGGAATAGGGAAAATATATTAATAAAATAGTAAAAAGTAAGTAATTGCACAAATAGCATCCTTGAGAAAGTGAGAGTGTATGCAATAAGTGGAGTCCAGTTAGCTAGAGGAGGGGAATTGCTCTCTCTGTAAGATGAGAGCAATCATAGAATGAGTCAAGCACAGGGTGGTCTGTGGGAAATGGAATTGCTCTAAACCAGCAGTCCACACGTTTTTCTGTTCGGGGCTAGATAGTAAGTACTTCAGGCTTTGCAGGCTGTGCTGCCTCTGTTGTAACTACTCAACTCTGCCATTGCAAGTGAGAGCAGTCATAAATGTGTGGCTGTCTACATTATGGACGTTGAAAATTGAATTTTCATGTCATGAAATAACATTTCTTTTTATTTTTTCCCCAAACTTTATAAAACGTAAAACCCATTTTCAATTCATAGGCTATACAGAAAAAAAGCTGGGGACCAGATCTGACCTGCAGGTTATAATCTGCAGCCCTCTGTTTTATAGTGACTGCAACTATTTTTCTATTAGGCATGAACTGGGGCTGTTATCAGCTGAGAGCATGGAAAGGGTGGGCTGAGATGTTAAATTTTGAGAGGTGTTGAAAAAACCAGAGCCACAAAGTGATTAAAGTGGTAGCAACAGATTTTAATCAGGAACTCTTGCAATAGGGGAAAAGAAACCTCAATATAGAAGTGAGCTCAGTTCCAAAATGAAAAGAACAAGTAGGATGTTAGGAAAACATTTGGGTTGAAGTAAAGGTCAGTGGATAAAAATTACTAAGAAGAGACATCAATAGTAGAGGTAGCTCTTGCTAAATGGACCTAACAGGATTCTTGCTCAGGGCAGGCTTGTGTGATCCTATATCACTGTGGGAAGATGGAGGATGAGGTATTTAATCAGATATTGAGGGTGATCAGGTATCAAGAATGAGAGAGTTGGCTGGCCAGTATGGCTCAGTGGTTGAGCATTGACTTATGAACCAGGAGATCATGCTTCAATTCCCGGTCAGGGCACATGCTCAGGTTGTGGGCTCCATCCCCAGTAGACAGAAGGCAGTAAAAGAGGAAGCCAATCAATGATTCTCATCATTGATATTTCTATCTCTTTCTCCCTTCTTCTCTCTGAAATCAATTATATATAAAAAAAAAAGATGAGACAGTCTCACTAAACTGATTTAGCAGGAATCTAACTCAGTGGTTCTCAACCTTGGCTGCACATTAGAATCACCTGGGAATCTTTTTAAAATCCTGATTTCTGGACCTCATCCTCTGGAAATTCTGTTTCTTTGTTATGGGGTGGGGCCACAACATTAGTAACAAAGAAACAGAATTTCCGGAGGATGAGGCCCAGAAATCAGGATTTTAAATAGATTCCCAGGTGATTCTAATGTGCAGCCAAGGTTGAGAACCACTGGTCTAACTAAACCTGAGCTATGTTAGTCTGAGGGCCCAAGGCTGAAGCCCAGTTGAGAAAAGGCCCAGAGGAGTCTGACTAAAGTTTGGTCAGAAGAGAATCATTGTCGGGGGAGAAGAGAAGACATAAAATAGTCATTCTGAAGTGTGTGAGATAAACTTTATTAAGGCTATGTAGTAGTCCTAGTTTGCCAAATCAATTATCCAATTGAGATTTGTGGTAAAAAATAAAACATTAAGATGAGTCTATCAGTGATGCTGTATGATTTTCTCCAGGCTCTCTCAGCTGATATGGTGCAGGGGAAGGGGCAGTGGTTGCTTAGACATTCCCAGAATTGCTATTGCTGAGGGAGTTCAGAGGAGAAAGAGAGACACAAATGATTTAACAGTATTTCCTTTGTACTGAATCCTAAGTAACTACAGGGAGAAGTTAGGGCATTGTGTCATATTAGTAAAAATGTCGCGTTATTGGAGGTCTCAGCATTATTGGAGTGGAGTTAGAGTATACCAGAATGCAGAAGCTGAGAATCAGAAAGAGAAAATTAAACAATGATAATTTAGAAACAGTACAGTTGGTAAGGTATGGTCACGAGTTACATGGTTGAGGTGGGGTTAAGTGAAGAATTATAGGAGCTAAAAGTTTTGAAAGTGGAATTTGAAATCACAATAAATTGTGGTGAAAAGTTAGATAGTCCAGCAGTTTGCAAAGTCATTGAGGTGTGTGTGTGTGTGTGTGTGTGTGTGTATAAAAAGTGAGTAAGAGACCATATTTGAAGCAAATTAGGAGTGATTAGGGGTTTTGAAGTAGGCTTGTTACTGATGAGTTTGGGTTCTTGTTTCCTGATACAAAGGAATTTGGACCAGGGACACTGATGAAAGCAAAGGCAGCTTTATTGAGGCTCTGCACAGGGTGAGAACACCGAGATAGGGTCCTAGATTCTGCGTGTCCAATGTGGAGCTTAGGGATTTTTGTTGTTGAGGAACACAGAAGTTCCTGGGGTTAACCAATCAGGGTGTAGGTTGGCTGGCTTTTTCCTTTTTAGGACCCTGGGGTCTCACTGAATTCCAGGTGTATGTCACTAAAGCAAGGCATTCTGGGATTGAGCAAGATTTATTATGGGATGCAGGAAGGGACTTTCCCAACAAGGTATTGCATTTGTCTCTGTGGTTTGTGACTTGGCTTTAGATCTAAAAAACAAACTTAAAAGAAGTCAGGTTGGTTCCCGGACCATTGTTTTATAGCTACCTATTGATAACTGCCAGAGTTCTGACAGAGCTTAACTCGATGGGGCAATTTTTAGAACATTTTATTCTACCTGTTTTAGGCTGATATTCAGTTTAAGAAAGCAAATGGATTTTTTTGTTTGTTTGTTTTCTTTGTTTCCAAGAAGAAACCAGGAACTCTTGCCTGAGGACATCTTGGCATGTATTTACTATTTGTTCTTAGTTGAATCCTTCCCTGGAATAAATATTCTAAATGAAATGCATCTCTCTGGACCCAGTTAAGAACTTTTACAGTCTTCTGGTTGATTACATTTCATTTAGGGTCACAATTGTTTTAAACTGTGTCATTCAAAGGAGTGCTCTTCTCAAACCCACAAAGAACTCCCCAAAAGTAGTCAAGAGCTTCCTGTTCTTCATCAAATTCAAACTAAAATTCAATATAGAGCATGTAAAGCACAGTTTCGCTTCATATCTGCATGTTATTGGTAAAATGTGTGGCTTTGCCTTTGACTTGCCTCATGAAAATCAATAACCTCTGGGTTGAAACCACATTGCTTCTGTTGGTAGATGGAGACTAAAGTCTCCTTAAAGAGGCTCTCTGGTTTTACAGACAAAAATCCCAGGACCACAGTTGGGTTATGCAACATTGACCCACACGCTTGGAAGGAGCCAGACCACCCACAGTGGGCAGTAAACACAGGCTGGTTAGTATGGGGTCTAGACTAAGAGAAAACTAAACTGGCTAGTTGTCAGAGTTTAATATCTGCTAAGAGTATGAGAACAAACACTGAGACAAGGAACAGATTTATTATAATCATGCAAAAGAACGTTGTTTATGAAAAAATGGGAAAGAGATAAAATGAGGATTTTTAAATGAAAATTATAAATTAGCATAATTAATTTAAAAGAAACAAACAGAAAACCTGCATAGACTAATAACCATTAGAGAAGTCAAATTGTAATACAAATTTCTACCTACTCACCCATCCAAAATATACACCAGGTCTAGTTTATAGGCAATTTTTGGGCAAATTTTCAGAGTGGCTAAACTATGGCTTTTTAAAAATGTACCTAAAAATATAGAGTTAAGGCTATCTGATTCATTTTTATTACCTAGATTAAAAAACAAACCTGGGAAAACATAGTACAAGAAAATAAAATTACAGGCCAGGAAATTGAATCTAACAACATATTACAAATAATCATCATAAACGAGTTGGTCAATTGAAGAATGAAATGATAGTTCAACATTAGAATTTCTGTCAATATAATGCTCACACTACCTAGAGATTAATAAAGAAAAAAGTATTTGATAAAAATCAACATCAGCTGATGATAAACATGGTAGCAATAAAAACTCTTCGGAAAAAAACAACTTTGTAAACCAAGAAAAGAATGGGATTTTCTTAACTCGGTAAAGGATCTAAAATATCAAAAGTAAACATGATTTTGAATGGTCATGTTAGAATGTATTCTCACTAAATTCAGCAATAAGACATGATGCCTGTTATTCCTACTATTATCTACTATCAAAGTGTAGGGCCTGGTCCTTCTAATAAGAAAGAGACATGAAATGAAAGATATTTAGATCAGAAAGCAAAAGGTAAAATTGAAACTGTCATTGCTTGAAAATGCGGCATCTCTTAAGAAATAAATTAAGAGAATAAATAGGCAAATTCTGTGGGCTAAAAGAGAACTCACAACACAGGAAATTCAATGTTTCATTACACCATCAATAACAAATGAAAAAATATAGTAGAGAAAATCACACCAGCTTTATAACTATAAAAATGTAATAAGTCCTTTTCAAGTTCTAGCTGAAAGTATGGCTTGACTGAGGGTTTAAAAAGATGAACATCATTTCAGAGGAAAGTGGAACCAGGAGAAAGCTGAGTCACATGCTGCAGTGTTTTCAATTACTTATTCTAGTGTTGGTTGGGTCCTAGACTCCTGCTTTCAAAGTAGTTTAGTCATGTTAATTCTAATAATTCTCACCCACAGATCCTCCTGATTGGAATACCCTGGCTAGTCATCTGCTTGGTTACTCCACCCAAGACTGAGCTCCTTGAAGATCTGGCTGGTGCCTCCCAGTCTTTGGCAGGTAGGAGAGGGCACAGCGCATCTTTCTTTGTTGAATGGCTGGCACTTGGAAAATATTTGTTTTGTGCACAATTGTTATATATTTTTAACATATTTGGTTATCTGACAAAATAGATTTGTTAAAAAACATAATTCAATCAAGTGAATTAGAAGATCTAACTGGCTTTATTAAGCAATTTATGATCGGGCAGCATCCTATCTAGCAACTAGAGAGCATTCAGAGGGGCTACAGAATGACAGGTTTATTTAGGAAGAAGAGTGGGGTAAGGGAGCTTTAACAAAAGAAAAGAAGTGATGATATTTTCTTTGGGGAGAGAAAGAGAATGGGAAGGGTTTTTATTATGCAGATGGTCTCTTCTTTCTATGGGGAAAGGGGCAGAGAGGACCCTTGTGACAGATTACTTGACCAGAAGATTCCATACTGATTAACTAAGATTTTATTTCTAGAAGAGGTTGAAACGTCAATTAGATCAGGTATTAAATTTAGGTTTGCTATTATAGGCTTTTTGCACAAGTGATGGTATTTTGGGCCTGTGGCTTTCTGTTTAATTGAAAGTATTTGTGTGCTGCTGTACACATGTGGAGGACTGATATTATAAATTTTATTTCATCTAATGATACTGTGTTTTAAAAATAAAATAACTCTGGCACTGAAATGAGACTACTATGCAGAAATTTAAGGTAAGGACTGGAGTTTGCATTTGTGATGAAATGCACTTCCCCCAGAGAAGGCTGAGTAGGATGGTACTTCAAAATAACACCAGGCCCAGGGGCTACTGCAAATACACCCATTCAAGGATTCTGTGCAGGCCCTTAACGCTGGGACGTGAATTGCATGCTTAGTCATTCATTTGGAGCTTTCTCCTCTCAGGCTTTTGTTTTGAAGTAATTAAGCCAGGATTGAGTTTCCTTCTCCTGCTTTCTTCCTTAAATGATCGCTTTCAGTTGCTTCTGATAGAGGAAGATTGCCTTTTACAAACCCACTCCCTCTCAGGGAGGGAGATCTACCAAGAGAGGAAGCTGGTTCCCCACATTGGCACTGCCTGCCCTGTCCCTGCAGCACGTATGGCTTTGCTGCTTTCCTAATTGCATTGCCCTTTTAATTTATGATTCCTTTTCCGCTCTAATATAGAAAATGATAATACCTTATATTTATGCATTGTTTTATAGCTTATATAATTTTCCAAATTAAAAAATTTTTCCTTCTGTCTTCAAATAGAATTTTACTCAGAAGCTTAAAATAAGTAACCAGATGCTCTGGCTAAGGTGTACGGTGGAAGGTAGAAGGGAAGGTGTAGCTCAGAGTTCTAAGGGCTCTGCCTCCTAGGCTGCTGGACCAAACTTCAAAGCCACTGACATGTATTATTACCTTAACTCTTCAAACCATATGGGCAGGCACTTTTAACTCAAATTTTCCAGGTACATGCTTTTCAACAATACAGCTAAGGTCTTCCCCCTAATAAGTAGTAGAGCCACGACTGGGGCCACTATCTTTTCAAAGGAGCCCCGTACTCTTTCCACAAACATGATGGGTAATTACAATCTGGGCAAAATGAATTTTACATGTGAAGTGAGTAATGCTACATGCATTTTCCTTAGTAATTATACTCATAAATATTTTTCAGCTAAAAATTTATCTAATTGATTAAGTAAATTATGGTATATGCTTTTCATGGGCAGTTTTGCAGTCATTAAAAAGAATTTCATTGTTAAATGAAAAAAAAAACCACACAAGACAGAGCAGTGTCTTACATAGAGCATTTAGTGAGCTGTTATTTGTGGACAATGTACACTTGTTTGCATTTGTGTATATGTGTATGTCCAGAAGATAATGAAAGAATATACTGGAAACGGTGGACACCAGTTTCTTCCAAGAGAGACACAAGGCAACTGAGGATTGGGAGTGGGAGGGAGAATTACTTTTTATTTTATATCACTTGGTACATTTGGAATTTTGTACCACCTGTATTTAAACACAATAAGAAAATAATTATTACATATAAAATCTTGGTCTATACCAATATTTTTTTACTAAGGGCTATATTCTGATCCTCAGCCATATCAGGTTCTCCATGATATGTTCTTATGTCACTGCATACCATATCTTTAACATACTCATCAACTTGCATATTCATCAATTGTTTTGTGATTAATTGATTAATAGCAATCTCTTCCACAAGACTGTAATCTCCAGAAAGTCAGGACCATGTCTGTTTTTGCTCTTTTTATTCTATCAGGAAAAATTACCTAAGACTGAAAATGGGTGAAAGGTTACTAGAATCCTTTCATTGTCTAGCGGACCCTCCAAAGAGACTGATTCTCTAAAGGTCTACATTTTTTTATTGTCTTTCAACTGACTAAGCTATTTTAGAGCTCTCTATGGGTAGAGGTTAAGTTATAGAAAGTGGATAATTATGCCAATGATTCTTTGGTTAGGAATTCAAATAATTTTTCTGGTAGCTTACAACTTATTGAAAAGATAACACCCCACACATTACATTTTATTGCCATATAGAATATTAACCAGTCTGGCATCCATTAGTCAATTACTTTCAACATTCTTGATTAGATATATACATAATATGTATATATCACATGTATATATAATACAAATTATGACATATAATATAAATGTTTATATATCATGTAAGTATGTAATATATACTTATAGATTTGGAAGAGGGGAAGTATATAAGATATAAATATAAAATATATTACATATAAATAATACATAACTATATTCATGTTTATATATAGTATGTAATATATACTTATAGATTTGGAAGAGGGGAAGTATATAAGATATAAATATAAAATATATTACATATAAATAATACATAACTATATTCATTTTTCAAATTCATCTTCAAATCAGTTTGTAACATTTTACTGCTTCCTGTTATGTTAGAAACTGGGAAGATCTGAGCTGTCCCTTTACTTGCAGAAACACCAGACTGTAAACAGGAAGTCACACCTTTGTTATTCACAGCAATAATGGTATATGCTTCCTCATGCCCAACACCTTGTGAGTGATGCATTGAGAATCAGACGGTTGCACCAGTGCACGCAGGAGGTTGTAGCACAGGAGAAAAACTCCAAAAGTATGAATCTCAGAGTTTGTGTAGGAGCTGAAACACCCACGGCTCCTCCCCTGTAGAAAAAGAGAGATTATTTTTACTCCGAATGTAAACGAATGGAGGAGGGGATGGTCTCCACCCTGGAAAGTGCACTTGGCTATGCTGGAGAAAATGTTACTGTTGTTGGTTAGGAATAGAAAGGAAGCAAAGGGAGAGTCAGTTGAGTATATTCTGGTGGC
Source organism: Myotis brandtii (assembly GCF_000412655.1). NCBI lineage: Eukaryota > Metazoa > Chordata > Mammalia > Chiroptera > Vespertilionidae > Myotis > Myotis brandtii. The sequence goes on from NW_005371219.1 coordinate 222,645, forward strand.
AAACAGAGGCCGGCCTGCGTCAGCAGGAAGCTACAGCTTCACACCCCAAGAAATCTCAACATTGTCCCTCCAAGGGAATAAACACCCCTCCTTCCCACCTCAGGTGCTGGATTGTGTGGGTGGGTGGGGGAGCAGGGGCCGATAGGACATGTGCAGTAAAGTTGAAATGGCACAGGGGGAGGTGCTGGACCACAGAGGCTTGGCAGTCTAACCTGGGGAAGAGGTAATAGGCTGGGCGGGGGGAGAGGGAGGAGCCAATGCAAGCCTGAAAGGATGGCAAGCTGATTGGCTATTTTGAAAAAGCTTCTGGTTCCTCCCAAGCCTGAGAAAACATAATTCCAGGTAAACAAAGAAGCTCTCTCTCCTGCTCAGGACCCCCCACTCGCCTATTCCCTCTCCAGAGCTCTGTGGCCCTAGAAGTCACATGGCCACATGGACCCCACATTCAGGCTCCAGGTGGGAGCGTGGGTGTAGCAGCAAAGCAACCATTACAGCCGGGAACACAAGCTGAGCTAGGTGGATGCTGGACTGGGACTAAGCTTTAATATGGCGCAGGATCTCTGGACATTGACTCTATTTCTGGCCCTGATTTTCCCTGGCGAGATGGGTAGGGATGGGACATGGGGGAACTCCTTGAATTTTACTTCCCAAATAAATCTTGCCACTAGACCTCATCCTCTCTTGTGGGTCCCTGGAAATGCGTTCCCTTGCAACATCACCAGAACCCCACATCTACAGGCAACAATAAGAACAATTTTATTAATCTTTGAATGGGAACCATGACTCTACCATAAAGGAGGCAAGCAAGACATGTGCAACACATTTAAATTGTCAAAAGCAAATGGTTCTGAGGGAAAAGGGAAACACTCCTTATCCCTATGGCATGTCAATTTCAATGCTTAGGAGGCTCACACTGTGTAGCAATAAGAAGCTATATAGGAAGGATTGCTTGTCAACATTGATTCCCTCATTAATGAGTTAAATAATATGTCATCTATTCATTTTATAAACCCAGGTATTCCTCAAAGATATTGTGTGTTTGGTGTCAGACCCCACAATAAGCAAGGATCTCAATAAAGTGTCATAAGCTTTTTGCTGGTGGAGGGTTTTGCCTTCAATTTACAAAACATTCAATATCTGTGAAGCACAATAAAGTGAACTGCTTACAAAAGTATGCCTGTATACAAAAGTCAAAATTTTAGCTGTTTGAATATTATACTTTAGAAATCCCATTTCTTTCATAGTACCTAGCACATACAAGATGCTCAATAAATGTGTATTAAATATCTAATTAATAAATACAAAGATAAGAATTTTAATTTTCAGAAAATTATTATGGAACTTTAATGATTTACATAATATACTCCCAACCCCTCCTTCTTTCTTCCATTTTGTACTGGTAGGACTTGTGAAATAAGCATTATTAATTGAACTACGTTATCTAAAATCAAGTATATCTCACTTTGCAATTTATGTCCTATGTTTCTTCATTCTTTTCAAGAGATTAGCCATTAACCACAAAATGTCTTATACCCGTAAGCAGTCAAGGAGGGCTTGGAGGGCTTGATAATCATGTGTGATGTTCTGAGAAGGAAAATGGGTTTTAAACAGGCAAGTTCCAAATTCTCTTGATTATAGTTAACATTGATTAGAACTCTTTTGCTTGCAAATAACAGAAAATCAATTCAAACTCCTCTAAGCCAGAAAGAAAATTTATTGGAGGGATAATGGACTATGTCGTTGATGAGGGCAATGAAACAGCTGAACCCTAGGAAAGTCAGGATTGCAGTGTACAGGGATCCTGAAGAGCCTTCTCATCATCTCTCGCCCGCCTCTCTCTGTGTACATCTGTTTCATTACTCTCTCTCTCTCTCACTGCTTTCTCATTAGCTGCATGGCCTGACAGAAAACGGCTGGCACCTCCTTCTCCCAAGGAACAGTTACTTATTACAGACTGTGACTCAGTAGGAAACAGAACTCTTGCTCCGTCAAGCTAAGGAATTGCTTTCCAATTCCCAGGAAAGAGACGGATTGCCCAGCTGTGCCAGGGCCCCAATCCATGAGAACAGAGGATGTGGGGGTGACATGCTGTAAGAATATGTCAGCTCCCAGGATAACCTTGTGGGTGGCAAGGAAAAAGGGTGTTTTTAGAAAAGTAGAATCAGTCAAATAATTCAATAAGTGCTCTCTAGAGTAACTTTTCCAAACAACTTGTGAAAAAGGAGCGCATCAGCCCAGCAAACTGGGAAAGCATTAAAGAGGGCAAAGGCATAGTCTGGCCATTAAGATAGAGAATGGCAAGTGTAAAGTTGTAATAAATGGAATAAATGAGACTCAGAGGGAGAATGGAGAAGGTGGAAATTTTCCAGAAGGGTGATAATGGTGCTTGCATTTTCCTAGAGCTGTTTGGAAAGCTAACAAACAGCGTTGTAAAAGTGTTTTGTTATCTCTTTTATTGTCCCATTGAACTTTTTGGCAATGACAAAATGTTCTATATCTGTACCACCCAATTCGTAGTCCATTAGCCACGTGTGACTATTAAATGCTTGATATGTACTGGTAGCTCATGTGACTGAACAACAGAACTCTAAATTTTACTTAACTTTAATTAATTTAAATTTAAATAGTCACATGTGGCTAGTGGCTACCATATTGGATAGTGCCAGATGCTGGACTAGACTGTGCTTTAATATGAACAAAAACTATGGGCAATGGCCTTAATTCTGGCCCTGCTGAAGACAAGATTTGGAGGGTAGTGGTTGGTTCCATGAGTCTAAAAATCAAGGTAAAGGCTGTTGAGATACAAATGTGGCAGTCAGTAGTGTGTGGCTCAGAGACTTTGATTTCCCTTTTTATCCCCTGAACATCTGACTACACCATCACCACCAGCATCCCTTCCTGCCTCTCCAGTACCTACTGGTCTTCTGCCATTTCTCATCTTCCTACGGAAAACTAGTTTCAAAAAAAATTAGCTGTGGACTTGGTGTTAAATAACGCCAAGTTCAGGTGGCATCTCTAACACTTTCCATCTTTAGCCAGGGAGTCTTGGGCAACCCAATCACTTAACCTCCACTCCTCTTCTGAAATAAGAATAAGAATATTTGCCTTACAGGGTTGCTGTGATGTAACACCAATACAGGAGAAGAATCAATGTGAAAGCATTTTATAGAGTAAAATTTTCAATAAGAACATATGGGTTTATTGGTATTATTCAATTACATTTTGGTGTGGTGAGTTCATTTCTGAGGGCAATTGCATATAAAATGTAGAAAAGAATATTGAACCACAGAAAACATGTCTAGAATTAATGATGCAAGAGAAACACTGTCCACTCTCCTTCCCTAAATCTCTTCATATAAATGAGTGGCTGATCTACCTACAAATGAAACCACTTTTAACCTCAATTATCTATGGAGTGGCTCTATTTCTGTTTATTAACTTGACTGCCTTGTTCTAGAAGATATAATACAGACTGTAATAGAGTTATAGAATTATAGTATGTTAAAGCAAAAGACGCCTTAGATATAGTTCCAAGGATAGCAAAATTACAACTTAGATTCCAGTCTCCTATCCTTTGACCAAGGAAAACATAGCTTATCCACTGAGCCCTTTTATAGCCTCAAAATGGTTTTCTTCATAGTACTCATATATCTACTGCTCTTCAGTGTTAGTGGGTAAACATCATTTCCCATATGTGATTTTAGTTCAGTCTTCTCATTATACAGATGGAGAAACTGAGACCCTGAAAATTAATTTGTCCTACAGTCTGCTTCATGTTTTCAATGGGTGCCAATATAATCCAAACAGACAGCTGAACGTCTATGTGTGTAAAATAAATATTCTTGTTATGAATGTGTATGCCATCTCCCTAACATCCTCTCTTCCCCCACACATATAGATGACTGTTCATTTGAAGTCTTTTTTTTTCTGATTGAAAGTAAACCTAGGGAAGCTGAAAGTGCATTTCATTTAATAAATCTTTCTTGACCAACATTGGCAGTATTGAAGCACTGCCTTCTGAAAGATATAGCTCTTGTCTTTGCTTAATTAATTCATTATCATGTGAATAGAGCAAAAGTAAAGACAGAAATGATTAGGTTCTTGTAATCTGTTGTTTACTTAGTTCATTACAACCAAGCTCTTCCATTCTTACATGTCTTTTAACTTCTGAAAAATGCAGGCAGAGAGGTTTCTTCTCCTTTGGTCCTCTTAAGGGCAGTGATACATTAAGGATGCTATCATGTTTCAGGCTGCCAAAATATAACGCTAATAACACTGTGTGTTCTTCAAACATAATGTCCTTCCTACAACATCTTCCGTTGACAGGCATAATTACTTGAAGCATCCACAGGGCCTCTTAATGAAACTTTCTGTGTTTGTGGTCACTTTTGTTTCATTTAATTAGCTGTCCTCGGGAACAGCACATGAAGACAGAAGACAGTTGCTTCCTTCCACAAGGAAAGGAGAATGTTAATGCATTTCTAAGGATGGACTAATTTGACGGTATGGAAATTGGAAGAATCACTTTCCTTTCAGATTGAGTAAGCCCTCAATATATAAGCCCCCATGTTATAGCATTTTTGTAGCCATATAATCTCACCTATAAATTTGCAAATTTTTCATCAGATTACTGTTGTAACAGGATGTTAAAAAAAGAACTTTTCTTATCTCAATTTCAACTGAAGCCAAAGAAAATAGACTTCCTCCTTCTACAGTGAGTTGTAAATCAAGACATAATGGTTGAATTCCATCTTAAACCATATTAAAGGTCGAAAAAGTATTCAGTTATTGGGCATAACAAGAATTTGGAGAGAATTTCATTGGAGAAATGTACCCTGTTGAGTCCTCTCTACCTAAGAGTGTCTGCATACAAGGGGCAATTGCTTCCTAACCCTAAGTCTAAGGAAAGGAACCTCAAGGAGATTGCACTGAGAACCTGATAGGGAATCTCTGCAGGTACAGGACACAGATGGGTGAGGTTGATTCATACTCGAGAAAGTTAAAGCAGCTTGGAGCATGGAAATGGGCTTTGTCTGGAAAACAGCTGCCTTTTCTCCAACAGCAGATCAGAGGGTCGCATTCTAGGGACCAAATGTGGGAGCCAGACTGGTACCATCAGGCTGAAGTAATTGTCCAAGAAGTTGGCCTATAGGGACTTCCAGGCATGATAGTATGAAGAAGGTGATGGATTCTCTCAGACAAACTGGACATCTTAAAAAGAAAAAAAATATTTCAGAGCTCTGAACCACAGAGCCCACTCGACAAGCATGTATTCTTTTTGTCTTTCTTTTTTTAAAGAGTGTTTTGGGTAAGAATAGCAGTAGTCTATGGGCTTTTTGCTTGAACTACTCTCTTCCTCTCTCCCACCCCAGCACAGTTGGCAAGAAATGTAGTTTTACCAGTTTGGAGATGGCCACAAAACCCCAAAAGCTTTATTTTCAAAGGAGAAAGAATCAATTTGGGGAAGGAGGCAAAAATCTATAGCCATGTCTGCTAAAAGTGAAAAGTTTGGTAGGAAGCAAATAGGGAAAATCAGTAGCCTTGCTTGCCCAAGTTTGTGGTCCTGGATCATTCAGTCAAGACTTTGGTCTGCCTCTGGTCAATTTCCTTTCCCGCTCACCCAGTGATTACCAGATTTTAAGTATTCTGTTCAAGCTCCTTACTCCACATCTGCCCTTTCCTCTTTTAGCTGATGGAGCTGCCTTCTGCATCCCAAAGAGAATTGAAGTTGAAGTGGGATAAACTTCATGCTCACTCACCTCTTCTTCTTCTTCCCTTCTAGCCTGGGAAAAGAAGCTTCTATTTATAGCTGGTATTGAGCTCATTCATCCTCTCCCATCTCTTCTATATTTATCCCTCCTCTGTATTTTTAAACTGATCTACTTCACTGGCTTCTCAGCATCCTGTGTGCATGCTCACACTTTCTCACTTTAAAATTAATCCTGCCACCAATCCCTTGTATTCCTTCATTTAAAACCCTATATCAAGTCACTCCTTTGCAACTAAGAATATTGACAAAGGATTCTATATTTTCTGTCTTCACTTTTTCAGAGCCTATTCACTCTGCCCCTAGAAGTAGATGTTTTACATTTTCCATTTGACAAATCAAATGCTACTTTCTCATCAGTCTGGTGAGATTCGATGCTGCTGATGACCCCTTCCTCCTGCAGACCCTCTCCTCCTTTGACTTCCATGACACCACTGTCCTCTGGTTATCGTCCTCCCTGATGCTTCAATCCCTCTGCCCATCACTTTTCTATGTATGAGAGTTCTGCCCTCAGAAATTTGATTCTATTACTCTAAATTTCTTCTTAAATTATGGCATCTGATCTCAAAATTTTAACCATAAACTCATAATAACCTGGGTCCCTGGACCAGATCTCTGTGTATTCAAGTCCTTGCATGTCTTCACTTGGATTTCCATTCCCTGAGGACCACAACCTCAATGTGTCTAACATTCATGTTATTATCTCATTCCAGCACACATACCTTGCCAACATTGGTGAATGACATCCATCACCTATAATTCCGCTATTCAAGTCAGACACCTGAAATGAATTCTTACCTATTCAATTTACTTCTCCTTTATTGTCCCATATTCCGTTGATTTTAAATTATTTGGGTTTTACCACCTTCATATCTAGTCCATACTTTTCACCATCTTCTGTTAAAGTATCAGTCTAGAACTTTAAAACTCTCACAGACTATATTGCTACAGTCTCTTGGTTTCTACAACTCTGCCACACTCAATGTTTTAAAATGCACTTTCCTGCTGAAATGTCTTTAATCCCAATAGCCTTCAAGTTAAAGCATACATTTCTTATCTGGCATATGAAGTCTGTCGTAATATAGTTTATGCCTCCTTCCCAGACACCACTCTGTTCCCTACCTCCTGGACATAATCTTTGCTCCCTACTCCCCCAACATTACTCAGCCTTTTTATATTCACTGAACTATTTGTTCTTACTCACATCTGCTTTGTGCTTTATGCTGTCCCCACTGCTGCAATGCATTTTCTTCTATTTGCTACTCACCTTTCAAGTCACAGAATTTTTTCTTCTCCTCCAGTAGAATCGATTTCAACTTTGTTTCTGTCCTGACTCTCTTCTATGAAGACACAATTGTTGAGATTCAGTTGGGTTTCCTGTAAGGTTCAGTTGAGATTCAGTTGGGTTTCCTGTAAGGTTCCTGGGATCAGAACTCCATTTGTTTATTATTAAATACACAACACAGAGCACAGTGCCTGGCACATGGTAGTCACTCAATGAATATTCCTTCAATGTAATTGAATTAATGATAAACAATTAAATTCCTAATTCCATCTCTTAAGCAAACTGAGGGAGGAGCCAGGCTGCAGGTAGGCTCCTAGAGCGCTCTCTCTGTGGATCTTTGTGCTGAGACCCTTCAGTGACCAACAAGGAAGTCAGTTCAAGTGGAAGGTCATACTCTGTGATTGTTTTTTTCTATTTATTCATCAATTTTGGAAATAAATAATGAAGAATTTCGGGATACATGCCCTAAAATTCCAGTCAATATTCTAATGCTTGACACAGTGCAGGTCATTAAGGTTCTAAACTAATTTGGAGACATAACATAATGTTTAGCATTTGTGTTTATTTTTTTCAGAGAAACAAAAGCATGTAAGGTTGAATGACTTGCCAAAGGAAATTTCTAAGTTTTGGGTGAAATAGACAGAAATGCTTGCTTCTCTTAATTCAGTCCTGGACTCCTTCCCATGTCCTTTTTAAGGAAACTAGGAAATAAAATTGGGTGTTGTAGAAATGTTCTGTAACTGCTAGCATTTTGGATGAAAATTTTTTACTTTATTCACTCTATCACCCAATCCATCAAAGGATATTGGCTGACTACCCTTTACATATGACATGATGCTAGTCTCACCCTACCACCCAGCAGCTGTAGGATCTTGGATGAATTACTAAGCCCACTTAAGTCCCAGTGTCTCAGCAGTAGAATGTATTTGGAAGGAGTATAAAAGTATATGATTGACCCTGACCTTTAAGTTTTGTTCTTCAACTGGACATATGTGCACAGTAATCCATAGACCAGCAGTGCCACTGCATAAAGAAGTTTCCAGATTGCAGCTCCATGTGAAGTAGCTAGAGTACAGGAGAAGGGCATTGACCAGAATGGTAAGGCCTCACTGAAAGGTTAGCTAAAACCCAAAAGATGTAACTTGTGGATAAGGAGTCATTGATTTTTTTTAATTAAAAAATTTAAATGTGAACTTGAAGCATTTTCTTGGCTCAGTGATGGTGGAAGATATTGTCCTCTTTAGAATCTTCCCATCCTCACTTGCTCATCTCCATTCTCTCTCTCTCTCTCTCTCTCTCTCTCTCTCTCTCTCTCGCCTGTCCTCCTGTAACCCATGCTTTTATCTGCTGCATATTTTCACAATTTATTAGTCTGTCATGCAGGCTTATTTTATACCTCCTCCTTCTTTAGAACCTGGAAATCTTGTTGGTATTGTTGATGAAGCCATTGCCCAAAGCTAATGAATTCTAGAGATTTAATTCTGGGACAGAAAATCCCTGGCTGACTCATGGAAAAATCCATGTGTTATTATTTTGTTCTGTTTTACTGACTTTGTAGATTTGATATTGTATAACCCAAACAAGGGATGTCAGATACTCTGTTTAAGTATTGACAATTCAATATAGTTTATGTATTTAATACATATTAATAAAACACCCTCTTAAAGGTAAAGTCCCTTTCATTTGTTCATTCCTTTCTTGCTTGGCCCACCATGCCTTTGAAAACTGTCAAGAGACACATTCTATAACCACAACACACATAATGCTGATGAGGCACAGTTGCTTAGCAAAGCATTTGAGCTTCCTTTGCATGGTCTGTCCTGTATCTGATCCTGGTATCTATCCCAAACATCAAGAGGAAAGCAAGAAAGACTCAATTCTTGAAGTAAATATTTTCCTTCATTTGTGGTACAGTTGGGGTATACCAAAAGCCCTGTGCTGTTCTTCTTAGCAGCAGAAAAAACCAGGCAAGTGGAAGTGGTGGCTCAGAGCACTGATCCCTCTTTCAAGCTGGCAGGGGTGAGTCAAGAGGAAACATCGCTCGTCCTTACATTGTAGAACTGCCTGTTGGGTGGCATGAATTCTAAGCAAGTGAAGCAAGGTTCTTCCTAACTGCTACTGTCTTCTAGCATTTGAAATAAGCAGGTAGAAAAGTTAAGATAATTCCTGGGAGAAAGTACAGTCATAATGCCATCAGCCTTGATGCCAAAAGATTGTTTTGCTTTCTGGATTATGGTCTGAAAAATTTGTGGGACCCCAGTTGGTGATGATTTTTAGAAAATGGGCTTGGTTCATTGACCTTGAAGTTTTGAAATGTTTGGATAAGACTTTCAAATATTTTGAAAAATTATTATGTAAAAGGATTTAATAATAGCCAATGATGACATGACAACCTTAGATAAATGGTTTGTAAGAATATGCCATAAAATTCAGGAACATAGAAATAAGAAAGCAGGAATCACGGATTTAGGGGGAGATAGTGAAGAAATAATTTACTTGGAAATAAATTGTGTGAAATGGGAGAAAAATCTTCTAAAATTCAAGGGTAAGGTGACCTGACAGGCCCAAGGACAAGCAAAAGGAGGAAATATTGATTGAAGTAGTTACTGGTGAGCTGTGGGACATTTTTCAAGCACATTCACTTCTGTGATCTGATGCCATCGCAAATACAAAGGACACTGAGATATGTCTGTGAATCATTCATGAAATGACTTTAAAATGTTCTCTTTAATTAGTGATGACAACCCACTGGCCAGTTGAGGGGCCTCAGTGGGCTGGACTAGATTAAGTCCACCAGGGAGAGTGTTCGGTGACCCAGCATATGGAAGAAAGTCCTCCCATATTGTCAGAGCTGCAGTGAGCGGAAGCTGTATGTCTGAGCTTGCTAGAAAAACACCCTTTTGACTTTTATAAGAGACTTTTAAAGAGTGGGCATAATTGAAGCAATGTGTTTTCTAGGAGAATGAGACATAAAGGAAATTGCCTCCACAGAGAGCAAAGACCTTTGTCATATTCAAGAGAAAGAAATAAAAAATCTTATGCCTGAGTCCCCCAGGGAGTCAGAGACTACACTTTTCAAGGGAGTTGAATAAGGTGCTGTGTTTTCCAAATCCTATATTTGGGGCCAGGATTCCAGGCCCCATGGGAAGGATCTCTAAGACCAAATTAATGGCACCTGCATTGTGCCTCCAGTAACATCACTATGAACCGTATAGTGTCCAGTGACACAAAAGGACATTCAAATTGTGGGAAATTAATCATCGTATAGACACTTGCTTTTAAGTTTAACAACTTACAAGTCTTTGTCTGTCTCTGTCTGCCGACCTGTGTCTACATCTCTCTTTCTCCGTTGCCCTTTGCAATCAAATCCAAACTCTAATCTGGGCAATGTAGATTGAGAGCCACACATTTGAGACTGTAGACTGAGCATGGGCATAGTTCCCAAAGCTGACATAGCCCAGCAATCTTTAGTAACCTACTGAATCCAGAAGTAGGGATGAGAGAGGACACTGGGGTCAATGGAAGGAAAAGAATATCACCTTCTTCAGACAATATATTGCAGAACCCAAAATTATCTGCTCAAACACATTTTCTAATTAGTGCTAGAACCAAACACCAGCCTCTCAGGTTGGAAGAAGTCGGCACTCCCAGACCGGGATGTAAACCAAAGATAAGTTGCATTTCTTGGCACAAATATTGAAGCAGAGGAGTATAGTCTCTTTGATGATATATTGGTACCTGATTTTTGACAGAAAGTTATTTGAAAGATGGGCTATGATCCGATTTTCAGAACAGGCCATTAAAACCTCCACGGAGAATTTTATTTTATTCATATTCCTGGGCAATGTCAATGAAGGGCAAATACTATTTCTGTTGCTGTGGGAAACTGGGCTGTTCCAGGCTATGACTCTGTGTGTGGTCAGAGGAGCATATGTTTAGCAGTTGTTTTTCTAACACTGAGGATGGGTTGTTCTGTGATAAGCTCCCACATCAGCCCAATCCATCCTTGTAGGTTGGCATTTACACTGCATTTTGTGCAGAGAGGAGACTTGTTTGTTCTCTCTAATCATTGAGGACAAACCTCAGACTGAGCACAGAACAATCTCTTAAAATATTAATATCTGGTCAATTAATTCTCCTGCTTAAAACCTTCAAAGTTTCCTAATACTCTTGAAGGAATGTTCAACATTGTAAAAGAGCTTCCAAAGTCATAAAGGGTCTGACTCATGTCCACCGGTCCTTTTCTGCTGCCACACTTTGCTCTTAGTGCTCTAGGTACTGTGACCTCTCAATTGTCCTTGAATTGCACAAGTTGCTCACCTCTCCTATTGGAGTTTTTTCTCCCTAGCACTGCTCCCCCGCTCCCATCTCGATCAGGTCTCAGGTTAAGTGTCACTTTGATAGGAAACTTCTTGCCTGAATTCTTTAAAGGGAAAGCCTGAGATTTTGTTATTATTGCACCTTGGACATTTTTATCATCATCATTATAGTTATAATTACTCAGCTATCTCCATCTTTATTAGACTTCAGACTCCATGAGGTTAGGAGCTATTTCTGTCCCAGCTTCTGCTCTGGTTTCAGTTCCTTGCACATGTTCTGGCATAAAGTAGGTGAGCAAGGAATACTTTCTGAAGATTGAGTGATTTGTCACTACAACCTCAGTCACTGTAGTCTCATGCTGTTGTATAGTAAAATTGCATTTCTGGGAGATCCTTTTAGGAGGCACATATTTTAAGCTTAACAAAAGGAACTTACTTTTGTTAATGTACAAAGGCAACAGCAGAACTCTTACAGGAATAAAATTACAAGGAGCATTCAGTCCCCATGATTCTGAGAGTAAACCAATCACCATTTCAGGGTGAGATGAAAGATGTTTCCCTCTTGCCTCATCCATCAGGGTATTACAGTTGGCAGACTTCTTTATGAATTCACTTTTCTCCCTCTCAGTGTTCTTGGATGAGGCCTGGTACATTTTTCAGTGACACTACAAAGGACAGAGCATCAGAATAGTCCCAAAGCAGGGCTGTTTCGTGTCCACAAATTAGTATGACAGGCAAAAGATGATACTAATTTCTCAAGGTTGGTTTGGGCCGACTACTCCTGAGAATGAAGGATGCTTGTGACAAGGTTCATGGGGGTTAAGCCTTTTAGTTCTGAGTGGAAGAACTTCAGCTTATAAAGTCAATAAAGGAATAACTGTTCCAACGTGGGAAGGAATGGGCCTCAGTGATGTTGCCTCAGCTCACTGCTCAGAGACTCAAGGCTCCCCTTTGTGAAGAGGAGAACTCTCTTACCATCCTAGAACTCACCTCGAGAGTATCTGCGAGGAGGCCTTCTGAGACTTGAGTTTGAGTGCAGAGACATGATATAGATTATGATATTTTTACATGCTTTTACAAATATATAAAATATTAATGTTTATTAATTTATTAACATTAGGTAGAACTCTTTCTAATATGAACAAGTAGGTTCTCTTTATTCAGTAAATTTAATCCTATAAAGATAATCCATTTTTCCTTGAACACTGGGGATTTTCTCATACTTTCCTGCTATGATTATTAGTTTTGATTTCCTAGAATTATAATTGCAAATACAGCAACTGTGAAAGATTGCAATAAATGTTTATAGATCCAAGAGCATAATCTGAAAATTTCATTTCTTGGCTTCTTAATGACTAATACAAGCTTATTTCCTCTTGTTTTTTCCCCTCTAAAATTAAATGTTAAGAAAATTTCGACTGAGCAAGTCATCCAATTTGATAAGTCACATTTTTTTGAAATACTTGTCATAATTTTTTTAAAAATTAATTGTTGACATACAATACATATTAGTTTCAGGTGTACAATAGAGTGATTAGACATTTATATAACATATTAAGTGATCACCTTGATAAGTCTAGTACCCATTTGACACCTGAATAATATAGTTATTACAATATTATTGACTACTAGGGGCCCAGTGCACAAATTCGTGCACCTTGAAAGGAACTGTGGGCTGTGAGGCTGCGGTAGGCACAGGGGTGGGTCTCGGCCCATTCTCCGCGACCCTGCCTGGCCCCTCCCACTGCAGCTCCTGGTCCCCTGTCTGCTGGCAGCCTTGCTCCCACTGCCACTGCTCCCACACACTGATGGTGCTGGCCCTGCTCTCACCTGCTGATGGTGAGGAGCAATTGGGGCTGGCACCAGCAGTGGGTGTGAATGGCAGCTGCTGCCCCAATCACCCCTCAGGAGCAGGGGGAGGTGGAGAAGCCCTCAGGGGTGGTCAGGGGCAGCAGCTGCCGCTCGCACCCATTGATGGCGCCGAGTGATCAGGACCAGTGTCAGGTACTGGCACTGGGTGTGAGCAGCGTCTTTAGCATCTGCAGTGGGTACAAGCGGGGCCGGTGCCAGCAGCAGGTGCGAGTGCCGGGCGGGATCACAGCACATGGGAGCAAAGAATTTTCAGTAACCACCAGAGGCTCACCCCGATGACAGTGACCGGTGCCCCGCCTTGGTCTGGTGCCCCTGCTCACCTGCTCCAAAATCCCACCACAGTCAATGCCTGCCATGTTTCACACATGCCCCCTGGTGGTCAGCGCATGTCATAGCGACCGGTTGTTCCATTGGTTCCGTCTTTCGGTCTATTTGCATATTAGCCTTTTATTATATAGGATATTTCCTATACTGTACTTTATATACCCATGGCTGTTTTTATTTTTTTTTGTGTTTAATATATTTTTATTGATTTCAGAGGGGAAGGGAAAGGGGGAGGGATAGAAACATCAATAATGAGAGAGAATCATTGATTGGCTGCCTCCTGCATGCCCCCTACTGGAGATCAAGCCTGCAACCCTGACATGTGCCCTTGACCAGAATGGAACCTGAGACCCTCTGAGCCAAACTAGCTGAAGGGTTCCATTACTGTTTTTATCATGGCAATTTAAGACATATAATAATGACTAGATCTTTAACTATGTCTTCTACAGTATTCCACAGTATTCTATAGAGCAGTGATGGTGAACCTATGACACGCGTGTAAGAGGTGATACGCGAACTCATTTTTTTGGTTGATTTTTCTTTGTTAAATGGTATTTAAATATATAAAATAAATATCAAAAATATAAATCTTTGTTTTACTATGGTTGCAAATATCAAAAAATTTCTATATGTGACACGGCACCAGAGTTAAGTTAGGGTTTTTCAAAATGCTGACACGCCGAGCTCCAAAGGTTCACTATCACTGCTATAGAGTACAGTGGGGCCTTGACTTACGACTTTAATTCGTTCTGTGACAGAGCTTGTAACTCAAATTACTCGTATGTCAAATCAAGAAGTGAACGAGTGAGACACGTGATGCTGGGCTGATGTGGCGTTCACTGTGACATTCGCTGCGCCAACTAGTGGTGGGGTATCTGAAGCTGGCTCATAACCCGAATTTTAGCTCGCAACTCAAAGCAAAAAATTGGCCGAGAGATGGCTCTTATCTCGAAAAACTCGTTAGTCGGGACACTCGTAAGTCAAGGCCCCACTGTATTTACTTGGTGTGAATTTAGATAGGAAGAAAAACCTCCAAACCAAATTCACCTGATTTTTGATGTCTAGGAATCAAGAGATTATATAGTTTGAGAGGCAAGTTGTACTAGTAAATAAATTTGTGTGTGTGTGTGTATGTGTGTGTGTGTGTGTGTGTGTGTGTGTGTGTGTGATTCTCTCATCCTGAACAACCCCCTTTGGAAGAACAACTTTTATTTTATTAAGATTTTACTTTTTCTGAATGTCTACTCCGACGTAGGGATTGTGCTTCTAGAAAGTTAAACCTGTTCCATTGTAGCCAGTAACTTGGGCATTGCAAGCAGAAGGCAAGTTGTAATGGAAAAAGAGAAGGAGACTAACTGGCAAAGGAATATTATTTTTAGTTGACATGCACAAATGATGACATATGCAAAACATGAGCATTCCATAATTAAGAAAGCTAACACTGAGGTTTTACTGTGTGCCTGATATCACACACACACACACACACACACACACACACACACACACACACACACACCATTCAATCTTTATAGATTTGTGAGGTGAATATTATTTTTCACATTTCATTGATGTTAGGTTGCTTGCCACAGTATATATAATCAATATGGAATTCAAACCAGGTCTCCCTTACTCCAATTATTATGATCTTTCTATTATACTCATTACATATAATACCAGATGGGCTCCAGCAACTGCAGTCCTACTGTGTGCTCAAAGGGGGAAGAATGGATGAATTTGGCAAACAAGAGGGATGACTCCACATTAGGGAACTATTGCCCAAAGAAGGCTACTGTAGTTATATTAGCAATTAAATAAATGAGACTTGAAGACACAATCATTACTAGACATAGAGTTCCTTCATAATGGTAAATATTCAGTTCACTCAGAACTGTGAAAGTTTCTGTTTAAGTCACCCATCCTGTGGTATTTTGTTCCAGCAGCCCTAGCAGACTAATACACAGTCACCCCAGGGCATTTGCATTCGTGTTCTCTCTACCCAGAATACTCTTTCCATAAATACACATAGGTCTCATTTTCTTGCTAACTTTAGGTAGGTCTTTACACAAATATCATTTATTTTCTCCCTTTCTTTCTTCTTTCTTCCTTTCTTCCTTTCTTTCTTTCTTTCTTTCTTTCTTTCTTTCTTTCTTTCTTTCTTTCTTTCTTTCTTTTCTTTCTTTCTTTCTTTTTTAGAGAAGAGTTTTTTTTTTTTAATCTTTATTGTTGAAAGTATTACATATGTCCCCTTTTCCCCCTCCAGCTCCCTCCCTCCCCCCAGGCCCTCACCACCCCACCCTCTGAGTCCATGAATATCATTTCAATGAGGCCTTGACACCCTACAGAGAAATTAAAACTCCCCCGCCAACATTTTCTACCCATTTTCCTGCTTTATTCTTTTCATAGCACTTCTCTCTACCTAAAACTCATATATCTTATTTATTTTTATTATTGTCTGTGTTCCATCAATAGAATGTGAGCTCTACAAGGGTAAGATTTGTCTATTTCATTCATTGCTTTATTCCCAGAGCCAGAATAGTGCTCATCACAAGGTAGACACTAAATAAATATTTATCAAGTACATTTAGTTTTCAGGTGTGTTTTTTAAATCATTTTTAAAATTTTCAATTACAGTTGACATACAATATTATATTAGTTTTTAGCTGTACACTCGGTAATTAGACATATAACGTACTAAGTGATCATCCCGATAAATATCATGCCCATTTGACACCATACATAGTTATTATAATATTATTGACTATTGACTATACCCCCTCTGCTGTATTTTACATTCCCATAATTATTCTGTAACAACCAATTTGTATCTTAATCCTTCCACCTTTTCCACTCATCCTCTCCAACCCCTCTCCCATCTGGCAACTGTTAAAATGTTCTCTTTATCTATAAGTCTTTTCAAATACTTTTAAAGACATTTCTCTCAGTAGTCCCAATAGCAAGGCTTTAATTTACTGGTTGTTAAAGGAGAAGGCAGGCATTCCCTACAGAGGAAACCAAGCTCATTGGCAAGGGGACCTGAGGGCCTGCTGAGGTGAGTGGGCTCATGGCTGGGCCGGGAAAGGCCTTGCCTATAACCTCACCCAGAAAACAAAGGTGACTTGCTATTTTCAGGACTTCTCTGAGATTTCAAAATTACATTACATAATTCTGGCAGTCAGAAAAAAAATTTGTTTTCCTTTATTCAGGGTGTCATTGGGGATATAATATTTTCTCTTTTAATGGGCAATTTCTTTTCTTTCATATTTTTAAATTTTATTTTTGAAAGTAGAACTTCCATTGTTTAGTTCCGAGAATATAACATCAATAACAGCCTGCACTTTGAGGGAGAAGTGCTCTACTGTTCGTGTGTGTGTAGTTGGACTTAGTTGAATTTTAAGGTTGTCTGAAATATTTTAACATTAAGAAAGCAGGCTTTATTTGCTCTCCTGGCTCTCCTAATTTTCATTTCACTCTATAATAAATGGATTTTTTGTCCTCGGGCAGTATCCACTGATTTGAATTTAAAGATATACCTCCTTTCATTGTGCACTTATGGGTGACCCAGGAATTCAATTTTGCATAACACATATTACTTTAAACAAATAAACAAAATAAAAATATTTGCAGATGGCTTGATTTTTGCCAATAAGTTGAAATGTGCCCAGAAGTGGTTTGAGCATATTTCATCTCATGGGAATTGAGTATATAGTAGTTATGGGTTGTGACTTTGAAGTTGGTCAGAGTTGTGACTATTTCCAGACTACTTTCATCAAACTGGACAGCCTCTTTACATCTCATTTTTCTGTATTTCTGAAATTCATAATTCAAAAACATCTAAAATTAGAATAATAACATTTACCTCATCTATTTTTGTAAGGTTAAATGAGATCATACACATACAGTATTTTGACCAATGCAGGACACATAGTAAATGTGTGGTAAATGTTAACTATTGTTAATGCCATTATCTCATGGCATGACTATTGTGTTTGTTTCCTCTGTGTTTCTCTAAGTTTTCACATTGGCAGGAAGATTTCTTTAAATATACACAAACAATCCATAACCTTAAAAGCACACTCACCTATAGAACAGCCTATGTAAGTAAAAGTCAAATCCCATAATTGCTGGCCCCTTTTTCTTTCCTCATGAGCTCCAAGTCAGACTTTAGGGGGATTGAATTGGGAACCAGAAGAATCCTTATCACTGTAGAGACAAAGGAACTTGAATTCTGGAAGCTTGGAACACAGTAGAATGTAAACAAGAGTTTACCAAATAAAACTATTGATCCCTAAAATGTTTCTATTTATTTTTCTGTTAGGTTAGGTGTGCAGAATTTCAAGGCCAGAAAAATGAATTAGGGACAAAACAGTTATTGGTAATTATTTGATCTAATATAATAGCTGTAGGCTATGTTGTCATGAGCAATGCAGTACCTCTCTTAGACATAAGTAAGAGGGGCCCCTGCTCGTGGAGCCCTGCTCTTGAGGGTCCTGCCTGGCTCTATTCTGGCCAAGCTCCTCCCCATCAAATGAAGAGTTTTGGTGGCCAAGAGAAAGCCTGCTTAGAGCCCCCCCCCTTTTCCAGACTACACATATATACTTGAGACCCCTCCCCAATCCATGCTCAAATGGCTTCAAGCCAATCCCCCAAGTGTGTCCTCCCTAAGCAGACCACTGACAGTGTGCACACCCCTGGACCCGGGCATGGCCGAGGAGCAGTGGCTTTTGGAGTGGGAGAATGGGGTGGGGGTTGTGAATGGAGCTGCATGTACTAGTATGTCCACAAGGCCCCTCATCACGCAGGATAGAGCCTCAGATGAGAATCGAGGAGGAAACAGGCTGTAAGCTAGTGGGCCTGGGCGGAGAGGGGCTGGCTCCCCCAGTGCTGCCACATTCTGGAACTCAACGGGATTTAAGAATTTTAAATTCAAATCTAGCCTCCCAGGTGTTTTAAAGTTATCAAACTTATTTATGTAGCTGCTTGTTTCCTTGGTTTACATAACTCTGTGCTATGTCATGTTCTGTAGAACTCTGTCAGTGCTGTGCTCTGGACCCCACAAATGCTAGATGCAGCAAGGACATGTCCCAGAGTCGTAGATTACAGAATATCAGAGCTGGGGATTGTCATGATCAATATTGTACAATTACTTCATTTTAAAGAGAAGAAAATTAGATCCTTTACAGATTGGCATAATTTACAGCTTTATAGATTCTTTGATGAAAGAGGACCCAGGTGCTGGTCACTCAGAAGATATGATGGTTAAGTATGGCTTCAACTATGTTCATGATTGTGTTGGCACAATCAGAAGATGTTGAGATTTTATTGTACATTATACGCACTTAAAAGAAGTGTTTGGTTAACAGGTGGTAGTTGGAGGTACACTGGAGAATTAGAATTCAACCCTCACACTCCTTCAGGTAGTCACTGCCTACTTCTAGGAGGTTGTTGCCTAAGTCTGTCAATGGGCAGCAGACCAAGTAGCTACTTTTACCTGAGTGACCAGACTCTGTTCCACCGGATGCCTTCATCCCGATGCTACTGAATGACCAGGAGCAGATGCCCACCTCAATGGAGCCCACGTGACTTGCCCAACACTCATTAAATGGCTGATCGGATTGTTTTGCCTGACAGGATTATTAGTGAAGAATTAGACTCTGTCTTAGGAAATTTGCATATAAAATATGGAGAGAACTGGGATAGGTGCTGGGAGCAGAAGTTAAGTGCCACACAGAGAGAAAGCAGCGTGATGACATCATGCAGGAGCAGGAGCTGGACAGGCAGAACAATGAGGTCAAGGAGAGAAGCTGAGTCCTGCCAGTGGTGAAGATTGGATAAAAGCAAACAGATTTAGAGCTGAGTGGGGCTGGGTGGGGGCATGGAAACAAAATAACTTGGTCATTAGCATTGCTCAGATTTTCAGTGAACTGTAAATTTCCAGTTGCATGAGGCCTGCCTGAGTGAAATTAATTTCCTTCCCAAGATTTCTTACCATTTAGCTTTTCCTGGAGCAAAGAAACATCACATTGACAATGGATAACATTTAGTGAGTTCTCACTTTTTTGCCAGAACTGTTTTTAAGAATTTTCTTTTTAATTCTCAAAACAATTCTTTGAAGTAGGTACTTCTTTAACCCCATTTTAAAAATAAGAACACTGAGGCAGGCAAGAAAGGTTAGATAACTTGCCAAGGTCACATAGTGAGTAGAGACTAGAATTTGGAATTTGCATGTTGGTAGTAGTATGACTTAGAGCCCAAATTCTACTCCATCACCTCTACATGGCTTGTTTTCTGTGTTCCCATATTTGCTAGTATTTATTGCTCACCCCTCACACACTCTATTCTAGGTTGAGTTGATGCTCCTTACAACCCCAAGCTCCTAACTAATCTAATTCTTGGCATCAGCAGATCTGCCAATCTCAATCGCTAGGCAATCAACTTGAACTCCCTTTTCCAGGCACATAGTGGTGCTTTGCTGACCCTGCCTGTCACATAAGCTGGCCAACTCCTGGGAATACAATGTTCCTACGAAGACTGATCCTCTCTCATAGCACATCCTGTGCTAAACTCAACCGAATTGTGTCTGTCTCCTCCACACAACTGAGCTCTGCTGAGAATACAAATGGTTCATTTATTTATTTTGTGTCTCTGGTACTTTGTACACTGTCTGGGACAAAGCAGATGCTCCAAAACCATTCAGTAAATGAACATAGCACCTTTCATTTACATTCTAGGCTTCAAATTTCTATTCACACTCTGTCCTAGCCTACCTTGGGAATAAGCCAATGGTTGATAAAGAATATACATCTAATCCAAGGGGTAAACCATAAGAAACTGTCTCTCTTCTAATCTCCTTCATCTTTATCTCCTTCATCTTTGTTGCTTCTCCTTTCCATGCCACCTCCCCAATCAATATCTCTTCTCTAGCCACCCACATGTTTCCTGAAGAATCTCCATCATTCTCCATGGGAAGGTGCTCCACCACCCTTCCTACCTTCCTAATCTTAGCCAACTTATTAATTCATGAGGCTCTTGTCTGGTCAGTCATTGATTATTAATGGGCCACAGTCCAATAAATGATGATGGACATAGGAACTTCTCACCAGGGACAGGCTGAGTAAATGTCTTCCTAAGATTACCTGCGATGCTGGCATATGTTGTCAAAGCCAAAATTACTTTCTCTGAGATAACACAAATTTCTTATGTAGAAAGAATAGTCACCTGCTTCTTGAGAACAATAAACGCTGGATTACGGCAAGGGCTTTTGAATGTTTCCTGGGCCTGGGTCAAGTTACCAGAACCTCTGCAAGGTGAAAACCTATTTCATTTTGCCAACCGAAAAGGACAGACCACCTCTGTTTATTTATTTATGTTTTTAATTTCAAATCCTTTCTTCTTTCACACTAAATCCAGTCCCCCTTCCCCAGGGTAGTGGGGTCAGAGAATTTTACCATGGTGCTAAGAAGATGGATCCTTGGGGAATTTAAGGGAATTACCAAGCAAGAGCTGATGTAGGCTCTACAATGTCTCACTCATAAATATTAATTGTGTACGCTGCATGAGATTTACTGGCAGCTCTGAGAAAACTTCTGATGGTAAATTATTGAATCTGAATTTCCTTTCCAGCTCCCTGTTATTTTTTTAGAAAAACAGGGTTAAACACTTTCAAAAGATCTTGGTTTATAATAATCGGAAGGTAAATTTTTGTCTCTTAAATTGTCAAAGTGAAAATTTCTGAAGAAAATAAGCTAGAAGTTAAATATTCTTTAGGTAATAACTTCTTTTTAGATCCTGCAGAGTTAATGCTCATAACATTTATATTCTGCTTCATTGTCTCCTTTACCAATACTGTGCCTTGCCCTTGTAGGAATTAAACACAGTCTCTGTTAGAATTCTATGTATGGTTTTATTGAGAATGTTTGAATAAAATCATCCCAGAAGTTAGACCCTTGCCAATTAACCTCCAGGCCAGGTTAATTCTTCTCTGCTGTTGTGAATATTTCTTTAAAACGTTAATGCATTTACCAAAATGAAAGACCCCGAAAAACGTATCCAATTAACCTCCAGGCCAGGTTAATTCTGCTCTGCTGTTGTGAATATTTCTTTAAAAATCAAGCAACGTGAACGTAAATGCATTTACCAAAATGAAAGACCCCGAAAAACGTATTTTCAATTCTGGCAGAAAAAAAAATTCTGGCTCATTTCTTTCTTAAGCAATGCCTTATCCAAGGAGACATGCATGTCCCTTCCTCCCTCCGTCAGCCTTTTGGATCAAGCCTGAAGACTGTTGAGTTTAAAAAAACCCCACAAAAAACCTTCTTTTTCACTTTGTGTCCTTCCAAAACTTTAATGTTACCTTGTACAACCTGCCCCCACCCAGATTTTGCTCTCTCTCTCTCTCTCCTGTATTCAATACACACCTGCAGAAAGTGGAATTTCCCTTGGTGAATGCTTATTCCATTTGCTTTAACAACCATTTTATGTGCCGGGAATTGGTCGTTCACTTCTGCCAGCAGCCTAAGGACACTTGGGATATATTTCCAGATTTTCAAGGAGTGGAGCTCTGTTCTTAAGCTAAGGGCAATGGCTCCTGTTCTTCAGAATGGTGGGTTACCACAGGCTGTATGACCTGTGGTCTTTCTAATGCCATGGAAGAGTGTGACTGGTAGTCAAAGGCTTTCCTTTCAAGCTCGGGCACTTGTAGAGGAAGGTGTTGCAGGGGGCCTGCTATAGCACAAGCTTATAACAGGATGTTAAATGAGAGTCTTCTCCTTGTTTTTCTTAAAGTGGAGGCCTCAGAGCTAAGTAGGTGGTCATACCCACATTCTGAAGAAGGTGCTCTATCATACCCGGAAGACGAGGATTTTCTTGAGGTAAATGAATGGAGAGCTGTGCAATGGCCTTCTCTCTCCACCATGAAGAGGATAGGATCACTTCCCCCTCCACCAAGAGAGGCTGAGGGCCTCAGGACCCCGCCCCACCGACCTCACCCCAGAGTTGGCGGGGATGTCTGTTAGGATGGACATCGCCATTTCAATCCCCTCCGTGCCAGGAACATCAACAGGAGAAAACTCCAAGTCCTGTGGCATCGAAGGACTACCTGAAAGAGAGCTGTATGGGGAGGAAGTTCTTGGAGAACTTGACCTGTGCCTCCTATACTTTGGAGTCTGAGAGATTACATCTGGTTCTCACCTGGAAGGGAAGCCAGCTGACATTGCCTCTGATTGCAACATGAAGAGAGAGGGCCAGCTTCACATCCAGATTCGGCAGGAAAGTCAGAGACTATTTTTCCTTGATCGGCTGCCTCCTGCACGCTCCCTACTGGGGATCGAGTCTGCAGCCCATGCATGTGCCCTAAGCAGAATTGAACAGTGACCTGCTGATTCATAGGTCGATGCTCAAGCACTGAGCCAAAGTTGGGCGAAAGTTGGTGACTATTTAGCTGAGAGCCAGAACAAGCACAAAGCAAGGTCTGGGCTTCTCATTGTGCAAAAGGTCCCGCTCCAAAGGGATGCCTACTAATAGCAAGGACCCAGCAGAAAGAGCAGCATGGGGAGCAGGATGGAAGGCTGCTTTGCAGGGTGGAGATTACAGAAGACAGAAAAGGATATTTTTTGGAGTGGTCTTTGTGGGGAAGGGACCAAGGGGTCTTCAGAAGTGCCATGAAAAAAAGAACCAACATTAGACTCTCTGGTGAAGAGTGCCACTGTAATAGTCAAGGCTGCTTTTCCCCCCTACTTTTCCCCCTTCTGCCACCCGCCTCCTGACACCACAGGCAGCAGTGAGAGGGAGGAATGAATGAGGACGGTGAAGGAATGGTGACCAGGCAGAGCCCTTCTGTGGGGTTTTGAGCCTGAGAGAGGCTCAGGGAAGAGGAGCCAGAAAAACTGTAAATCATTGGAGAGGTTGAAAGTTGATATTAGACAGGACTAGACTTTTTTTAATACCTAAAGATGATACTTTCATTATGACTTGAAATGCACCAGAGAAGCTCTGAGATCCATCCAGAGAGAACGAAGAGAAGGCTTATATATGAGAAAAAAACCAAAGATTTCCTTTTCCTCTTCATACTCTACTGTGTCCGACTTATTCAGCTAAATTCCATAAATAAATATTTGGTAAAAACTTACATGAGTTTATTTTACTTCTGTTGAGAAGCCCATGTAGCCAGAATCCCTACAACACATTAACCTTGAATTAACTAACAGAATTCTGAATGCCTTGGGTGAGAGGGGATCATTATTGATTTAAATAAAGAAGATTTGCATATCCACTTATAAGCTTTTCTAGCATTTGCTCTAGATGCTCGGAATCTTCTTTTGGTTAGGTAGTATTTCAAGTAAAAAATGCTCTCTGAGACTGGAAATAAAACTTGGAGCAATTCAGATAATGGCTCATGGCCTTGGTCCTTGCTAGAAATTTACTTGACAAAATACTACACATTATTTGGAACTGTGAAGTTCATTATTTTCCTTTGAATAAGAATGCAGAACTCTTTATTTCAAGTGCTACCTTAGATCATGTGGCATGATTCCTTAATGTAGCTAAACTTTATCTTGGCTGTGTGCCTAAGTATAGATGATACACATGGGCTTAGAGAAAATCTTTACTGTGGTGAGTGAAATCATTTCTTGGGGATGGATATTCCATTTCTTACAATTACAAAATAACTTTGATATCACTATTTAGGGACTGGTTCTGAGATGGTCTAAAGTCTAGCCTCTAGTGACATAATATATACTAGGCTTACCTGCAATAAATTGAACCCCCAAGCAATGAACCCTTAGGGCTTCTGTGAAACCAATAGAAATGTGGTGAAATGCACACACTGAGACTGCTAAGCAACCCATGCAATTGCCGAGACTTAGATGTTTTTTCTCTCCAGAAGGGATTAGACTGATGAATTCCAAATATAGGAGGAAATGTGTAAGTGATGGATATTAAGTTAGTTTCTTCTTTCTTTTCATATCTCATATGCATAAAGCCAAATAATTAAGTATAAAATAGAGTAGCTAAGATTAGGATTAGACAAAATAAGAAAACATTTAAAACATTTAAAGCAGGATTGCTAAAAAAGAATGTGGAGAAGAAAACATTTAAAGCAGGATTGCTAAAAAAGAATGTGGAGTCTCTTGGACCTGTAATACAGCAAAAGCAATGCCCTGTTGGAAAATATGTCACTGACGGCAAATGATTAGGCTCTAGAGGTCCATTCAAAACCCTTAACTGCATTCCCATATTTCACCAAACATTTTAGTTTGGGCTGTAGAGAAGTCTGTGAAGTGTTGGCCTCCTCTTACATTGCCTTCTACAGTGAGTTTCCAAAAGCATCAAACTCATCTTTCACTTTAAAGTAGAACCGAGGTTTCAATGTTCTCAAGCTGAACTGCTTGTCCTAAAGAATATCATGATAACTATGATATTCAAAATGAAATCAAGCGACTTATTAAAACCAACACTTGAACATCATCAAACATTTTACTCATTTCCATTTGGGAACAAGGGGCCTATTTGCAAAAGGATTAGAAGTGGGCTCACCCTTTCAGAGACTCTCCTGAGCCCACCATTTTAGAAATTGCAAAGGCACATGTTATTAAATAGGCTTATTCCTATTTGGTTGTGTGGTTCAGGTAAAAATCTAAAACCCTGTAACTTGAGCAATCGTAATGAAATCTATGTTGTACTCCCAGTTAAGTGACCGAATAAAATTATACATGATGAGTTTATTATCATGAGAAACACAAAGCAGAAAAATACAAGTTTTATTATTGTTGTGCAAGAAAATTCTTTAGAAAAAATATGATTACAAATCCAATGAACCTGTGAAAAAAGTTATAGTTTTAATATTAGTTTACATATTTATATAATCTATTGGCATAAAATCATAATAAACATACTCATGTAAAGGCATCATGCATTTTGAAAGTTTCTCATTGTAATATTCCTAGTGTTATCAAATCATTTAATCCATTATTTAAAAGCGAATCCATCTATTAAAAAGAGAATCTTAAATTATTCACCTAAGAAGACAGATTATAGAATTACATTTTTCTAAAATATATTTTGTAATCTCAGCCAAAATGTTTCTTTCTTTGCATCATACTCTTTCCATTTCCTCCCACTAACACACACTACCAATAGGCTATAACCATGTGCCTCAAAGTCTCCTTTTTTCTACTACATAAGATCAGATTTCTTAGGCTCTAGATATGTCATTCATCTGATGGCTGAATCATCCTTTGCATCTCCGGGGCTTTGTTATCATACGTGTTGGTCACATTGTTGGGAGCTCAGATGCAATCAGTCCCAGCCCATGTCTCCTCTTATACAGAAGGCTTAAATCAGACACCATCTCAGATTAGATGGTGACCCTAGGCTCTGTCCCTCCTCACAGTGGGGCAGGGGCCAGAAGACCCATTTGTATTACTGGGTTTGGCTTAATGAGACGGGGGTGGGGGGGGTGAGGGATAGGCTGGAGAAGTATCAGATCCTGTAGCATCTGGCAGGGGACTTTTGCCACCTTCTCCTGATGCCTCACCAACAACTGAGGAGAAGGGTTGTTCTCACAACCATTCTATACAGGCAACTAATTCTCACACAATGCTGGAGTTGATTTTTGCTGAACTCTTTATTTGTATGTAGCCAAGCCATGATTGCAATTGGTGACTGAGTGTAGTTCTGATATGAATGTTGGCTGATATTTTGTTTACATTAATGGGTAAGACTAAAGTGAAAATGAAACAATAAAGATGTATGTCAGAACTTTAATAGTGTGTCAATGATGTGAGCAACTTCTTGTTTCAAATTCTGGGAGAATAGTTCTCAACATTTTGTGTGCTACTCATGTTCTAATGGCTTCAGACACAAGTTTAATCTGCATCAATAACACTGTCTCCATTACTTCTCATATCTAGACCATTGACAAAGCAATAAATCTAGCTCTGATTGGTAGCCACCATGATCAATGTAAAGCTACCAGTATTATGTACTGGTTACAGAGTTGGGAAGAGATGCACAGTAGCACATCACCATATATTCTTCTTACTATACAGACAGAATAGGTGTAAATAACCTCAAAAGCATAGATAATAGAAAAATATAGTACAATAACTAGGATGCAATGAGTTTAGGGTATTTATTTTTTATTGTTAATATGGTTCATTTAATATGTAAGTTTACACAATGTAATTTTTAATAATGGCTTTGTTTAACAACTGCCTCACAAAATTCCTGAAAAGTTAGTAATCAGCTCTCATAATCTGGTGCAGGTGGGCTCCAGAACACTACTGGCCACAGCTCAGAAGTTTTAAAACATGACAGTGATGAGAAATTAGAGCTGGCATGGATCATATCCATTGTCCCCAGTAAGTGGCCTCTGATGTGTCATGCTTTGTATAGGAGACTCTATCAGCAGAGAAGTTCTGGTCTGATTCCCAGATTCCTGGGGGTAGAAATCACTAAGAGAGTATCTCTAGCATAGATTGTCCCTTTTCAAGGGGAAGCTTGTCAGAGGAGAGGAACTCTTGATGAGGGCCAGATCAACTTCTGTGTCTGTTTGCCATACTCCATGTTATGTACATGTGTGTGGGGAGTGGTGGGACTGAGAAAAAGGGAGATGTTGAGAAGTGGCATCTTACCTCGCAGGACTCTAAACTCTAAGGCAATCTGGAGCTTTGGGAAAGTCTGAGTTCCCTTAGGTGGGAGACTTTCTCAGTGTACTCAAGCCATCAGCTGAGAGTAAGCATGGAAATGGTAAAGCTTCTGTAAATAAGTAAAGTTTCAAATTGTGATTATGCCAAGTGGGAGAGGGAAAAGTTAAAATCATCAATTCCAGCTGGGACTAGAACTATAACGCTAAGAACAGTTAACATTTACTGATTCAGTACGTTTATCATATGCTAAGCATTTTGCATGCATAATTTCACTTAAACTTCACCCTGACCACATAAAATAGATATTATTTTTTTGCTGTTTTCCAGATAGGGAAATTGGTTGAGAAATTTGCACAAGGTAATACAGATAGAAAAGGGCAGAGTTGGAATTCATAGGAAGCATAAATCTTTGAATCATGAACATACGAAATCGTATGATTTTTCTCCATCAGCTACCCAAGTACTGGGACCAAGAAGAACAGAATTGGGTTTCACTGGTTAGATTGGATAGAAATGTAGAGGTGGAATGGGGTCAACCCAATCTTTTCTATCACCATTAAAACCCTAGGTCAAATACCATCATTACCACCAAGAATAACAATGAATTATGAACAACCAAAGATTATCAAACTGCAGGGTCCCACACACCAAGAATGAAGACTGTAATCATAGTTTCCTCACTTTAGGCTGCTGGAACCACTTAACTATTTTTCTTCATTGAACATTACTTTTACCCAAAGCTAGCCTAAAAGAAACAGACACAGCCCGGCTTGTATAGCTCAGTTGGCTGGGTGTCATCCCA
Source organism: Myotis brandtii (assembly GCF_000412655.1). Classification (NCBI taxonomy): domain Eukaryota; kingdom Metazoa; phylum Chordata; class Mammalia; order Chiroptera; family Vespertilionidae; genus Myotis; species Myotis brandtii. The sequence continues at coordinate 250,660 of NW_005371219.1, forward strand.
TGCACCAAAGGGTTCCAGTTTGATTCCTGGTCAGAGCACATACCCAGGTTGCTGGCTCCATCCTCAGTAGGGTCCATGCAGGAGGCAGCCAATCAATCCAATCAATTTTTGCTCTTGCATTGATATTTCTCTCTCTCCCTCTCCCTCCCTCTCTCTCTTTAAAAAAATCAATAAAACATTGGAAAGAGCCGAAACCGGTTTGGCTCAGTGGATAGAGCGTCGGCCTGCGGACTGAAAGGTCCCAGGTTCGATTCTGGTCAAGGGCATGTACCTGGGTTGCGGACACATCCCCAGTAGGAGATGTGCAAGAGGCAGCTGATCGATGTTTCTCTCTCATCGATGTTTCTAACTCTCTATCTCTCTCCCTTCCTCTCTGTAAAAAATCAATAAAATATATTTTTTTAAAAAAACATTGGAAAGAAAGAAAGAAAGAAAGAAAAAAAGAAAGAGAAAAAAGAAAGGAAAGGAAAGGAAAGGAAAGGAAAGGAAAGGAAAGGAAAGGAAAGGAAAGGAAAGGAAAGGAAAGGAAAGGAAAGGAAAGGAAAGGAAAGGAAAGGAAAGGAAAGGAAAGGAAAGGAAAGGAAAGGAGAAAAGAAAAGAAAAGAAAAGAAAAGAAAAGAAAAGAAAAGGGAAGGGAAGGAAAGGAAAGAAAAGGAAAGGAAAGAAAAAAGAAACAGATGCAAATAACCTCAGGCTACCAGAATGAAGATGGGGGTTAATTATGAAGAGATGGTGGTATCCTTCCTGGGTGTGGAGCAATGTCTCAGCAGGCTGAATTGCAACTGTCAAAGCTCCACTATTAGTGGGAATATAAAGGGAAAAGTGGGAAAATTGTTTGTTGGACAATGGCCCATGGCGGATTCTGTATGGGTTTGCTCCTGTCTTGAGTTGGTGAGCAGATTCAGTATGTTCTCAACTCCTTTTACTTTCAGCCTTATTTACCACCTTCCAGGTACCAAAACTACTAGTAACAATAGTCATTCTATTATGTAAATCATCTTCTAACTTGTTTAATATTAAAAAAAATAAAGTTTGTTATAGCTGTTACTGTGGTGGTTCTAATGACTAGACTCAAATGCAATTCTGATAATGAGGATGAAGGAAAAAAGGTTACACTTGCTATCATACATGTCAGTTTTAAAACACGGCCTCAAAATTCCAAGGTGAGCATCTATGTCCTTTCCATGTGGATTTGTAACTACTGCTCCAGGCCAGCTCGTGGTCTCTGAGTCCAGGTGAGAAAAGGCTGTGCCACTTCTACCTAGTCTTCTTGGAACTCTCTAGAACTCTCCCACTCAGAACCCAGTCTCCATTCTATGAGAAGCTCAAGCCATGTGGAGAACGACATATAGGTGCTCTGTTTGAGAGCTCTAGTTGAGCTAGTCTTCAAGTCATCTCAGCTCAGGCATCAGACACGTGAGTGAAGAAGCCATCTTAGAAAGGGCTACCCCCCTCCCAGATGTGCCTCCTTTCAGCCATGCAAGCCTTTAGGCTGATTCCTCAGACACTGTAGGGCAGTGAAAGACTGTCCCAACAGTGCCCTTTCCTAATTCTTGATCTACAGAATTTGTAAGCATAACAAAGTGGTCATTGCTTTGTGTTGCTAAATTAACAATGGTGTGTTTTGTGGCAAAGGTAATTGGAACATATACCAAAGAAGCATCTCTGCAATCATAAGCATTAGAGTACATCTGGCATGTGCAAAAATAGCTAATTATCGCACGAATGCTCTGTGCCTTCAGAGGCAAGACTCGCCTGGGTTCTTGGCTCCTAAAAAGGGGAAAGTTCTGTGAGTCAGAGTCCCAACTTCTGAGAAGACCAGCACTGGCCTAACAGTTCAAGTGAAAGTTGATAGAAGAAACATCAGCACAACCAAGTAATAAGGATGGTCCCCGTTATTATTTTAATCCTTATAATAATGATATTATATATCTATTTTCAGTGTAATGCTGGTTTGGGGCTATTTCTGCTTCTTATTCTATTTACACTTGAGTCTTTAAGTGTTTGGGGTGCATATTGACAACAAGTGTTCAGAGCAGTAGCTACCTGCCCAAGGGCAATGTGAAGCATGGATCACACTCTGGCCCAAATCAAATATGGAGTCAAACCGCTCACATCTTTGGTTGGTCCTCAGGGGCCATCAAGAATATGATGGGTGAGACCCAAAGGGGTGCTCCAGTGCATGGGATGATCAGACCCAGGTGAGGTGTGGTGGGAAATTGTTCTGGGATTAGAGGATTCTATTTCTAGTCTTTCAAGAAGATATAACCAAAGTGAACTGCAAATTGAAAAAAATATGTGCAAAGGATGCCCAGTATTTGCAATTGTGTCAATATAAAAATTGTTTTTCTTGCATATAGTTTCCTGTTGACATTTTATTGAATGGCTTCTAGGTAAAATTTTACTTATTTAAGACCTAAAAATCTAAGAATGTGGGTACTAATTTGGATGTTGTTTATATGCAAGTTGTTTGTATTAATCTTTGGGTTACATACTTAAGCCAACTTGTTCAAACCATTTCCCTCAAAACTTGGTAGCTTATTTCCTAAGAATCAGTCAACAGTACTATTGGATGAAATAATTGTTTTTATGTAACATTGTTACAGTCTGGGGTTGACATATTAACAATATAAGCTAATAAACATTAAACAACATACAAATTAAGCATCTGCATCATCTGTAATCAAAAACATTTCCAGGAATTATAACTAGTTTCCTGTTGACATTTTATTGAATGGCTTCTAGGTAAAATTTTACTTATTTAAGACCTAAAAATCTAAGAATGTGGGTACTAATTTGGATGTTGTTTATATGCAAGTTGTTTGTATTAATCTTTGGGTTACATAATTAAGCCAACTTGTTCAAACCATTTCCCTCAAAACTTGGTAGCTTATTTCCTAAGAATCAGTCAACAGTACTATTGGATGAAATAATTGTTTTTATGTAACATTGTTACAGTCTGGGGTTGACATATTAACAATATAAGCTAATAAACATTAAACAACATACAAATTAAGCATCTGCATCATCTGTAATCAAAAACATTTCCAGGAATTATAACTGCCTCACCATCTAAAGTTTTTCCTATAATTATAGAAATCAGAGAGTTTTCTGGGCAGTGTGTTAATTTAAGAAAAAGGAAATACTGCATCTTCAGGAAAAACCCTCATTCACTGTAACTTTCTTCTAAAAACAAAGGTGGTACAGTGAAGTAGGCATGAATCTTGTTTTCCTCCCTGTTGAGAGCCTGTTCAGGCTGGGTGAGGAAGAAAATGTCCTACCTCCCCTTACAGGAGGTAACCATATATTCCAATTTGCCCCAAGGGGTCCAAATTTATGTCTGCTCTCTCTCAGAGGTGCTCTGGTTTGGATGATAAATTATATGGTCACTCTACTCAAAAGTCTAAGGGGAAAGCTCTGTACCACACACACACTTGGTACAAATTCCTTTGTTTACATGAATCACTAGCCACAGCATGGAATTTGCATCCAATTTCTTCCATCATGTTTAGAACAGAATCCATTAAATCTATATTCCCCTTTGTTTTCACTGTAACACCAAATTGGCTGCAATTAAAGCCCAGTTTGTTTCATTTGCATGGATTAAACACCTGTGACTTTTAATGACTACCTTTTGGGATTATTTACATTTTACAAACATACTATTTGCAACCATTAAAAACTTAATATATAAGCATAATAGATGGACAAAGTGATGTTTTCCACAAGAATGTCTTCATTTCAACTACTGAAAGGCCAGATACAGTGTAAAGAACATCAGATTTGGTGTCTGAAGCTCTATGCCTAAGTTCATACTCTGCCCGTTGTACGTAGAGGGGCAATACATCACAGTTTGCACAGGATTGTACCAATTTACACTTTTCCCCAGTGTAGTTATTAAGAGCAGCCCTTTTCATTCTCAAAAGTGTTTTGGTTTAGAAGAGAGGGAACATCGAGATGCATCCTGAATGCCTGTGGATGTGACCAGCTGCTGGTCAACAAATTCATCTCCTCTTCCCCCTGTATCTGTACTTAAACCTTATTTCCCAGCCTCCCTTGAAGGTGTGTTTCCATGTGACTGGATTCTAGCCAATAAAATGTTGGCAGATGCCTTTTGGGCCAATTCCTGTCCGGACACATGAAAATCTCCTACACACAATCATTCATACTCCTTCCCTTCTGTCTGGCCAGAATGAAAAAGCCCCACAGGGAAATGCTGAGACCCCTGGATTATAGGGCTTTCCTTGTGAGTCTGGCCTCTAAATTAGTGCCTGAATCATCAGCATTAGACTGAGAGAGATATACACTTTTATTGTATTAAGTGGTTGACATTGAAGATTTGCTTATGCTTATTAGTGTTGTTAATGTTAGTTACTGTTAGTATGCTAGTGCTTTCTTGATCTTATCAGAATAATCAAGGGACATTTTTTGCCTCACAAATGATGTCACCAAAGACATTGACTGTAAGATTGGTCTTGATTTCAAAGAGATTTAAGGTAAAAAAAATGTGCATCTTGGAATTGATGAAACAGGATATTTCAGTGTTCTGGTGTGGAATTTTTCATAGTGTCTGAGTCTCATAGCAAGTGCCTTGAAGAATAGAAAACTGCTATTACTGATAATGAAAGCTCCTAGAGGACATAAAGTGTATCTGTTTTATTCACTCTTGTATCCGCAACATCTGGAACATCACTTGGTGCATTGTAGTAACTCAGTAAAATTTGTGTAATAAGGGACTGATGTCCACGTTTAAGAAATAAAATGGTAATTAATAAAATATGATGAGAAACCTAATTTGAATATGCTGCACTCAGGTCTGTGTGAGGAGTGAATTCTCCATCTGCAGTCAAGCCCCGTGGGAAAATGAATGACAGCAAAGAGCACAGACTCAGAATCCAGAGTTATTTTGATGAATTGGGTGTTTAATGGCACCATAGTGTGATGCATGTTGGCAGGGCTTCTGAAACGTGTGGGAGGAGAGTACAGGGAAGCAGGGACCTCATCTTATTCTGTGGACTTTTAAAAATTATGGTCAAGACTTCCAAAGCTGAGTTTATTATTTGAATTATGGTCTTCAGTGTTAAAAATCTATAAAGCTGCTCTATTTGATTCTAAATAATTTTAAATGACTGCTTTATTCCCGGTGACTACCTGTTAGGTCTCCGTAAGGATGTGTCTGTGCCTTGGAGAGGAACACTCACCTTGTCAAGAGCTTGTCCTGCTCAGACTTGCCTTGACTTGGCTCTTTGTGGCTGGCCAGTCAGCAGGGACTGTGTCTCGCCCACTGCTGGATGCCCAGTGCCCGGGAGAGCACCTGGCACAGAGTTAGTACTCTATGCATATTTCATAAATAAGTCGTAACTATTATTTCAACGGGCTGAATGGATGATTCAGAGCAAAACAACAACAACACCCATATCAACTCCCATCTGGAATTGGAAAATAACATTAGCCCCATTTTTGAGAGTTTATTATGAGCCAGACACTTTACATACATTATCTTGTTTAGTATAAAAGAAAGCACTAGCATTATCTCTGTTACAGATGGAGTTGAGACTCAGAAGAGCAAGCCATTTGCAAGAAGTCACAAAATGACAAGAGTCAGGTGTGAGCTCAGGTTTGATCTCAGAGTAAGCTTTCTTAACCACATGCCCAGTGAGAGAGGGTGCAGTTAGAGCAATAAAATAGTGCCTTAGTTCCGACATGATAACTCCAAATGTGGACACTCCTACCTTCTTGGTGGAGGGGCTTGACATCTAATCAATGAGCTTGAAACAGAAAGGAGTAATGTTATTTTTTTGGGAAAAAAATAGTTTCAGGTGAGCTGTACCCTTTTGGGCACCAGCCCGAGGTCTCTGTGATTTTAGGGGAGAGAGAGAGCAGAGTGATCCACCACATGCCATTACCTCAGCTGCTGAGAGTCCACAGTCAATTCCAGACATCAGCTTATGCAAGATGACATATTGCTCAAAGTGACCCAAACATTTGCAAGGACATAGACTTCTTAGAAGTGCTTGGGGTAGATCTCTCAAAAAGATTGCAATGTCATCATCCTTTAAGTTACTAGTATAACAGGCGCTCATAGATTTCCTTTTAATCTGAATAAAACATCAACACAATTTTACCCTGTGGAAACATAGAACGAGGAATTGTGTTTCAAAGGAAACATCTCTGCCATCCTGATCTAGGCACCGTTTACTGTGATGTGGACACTTACAGTTCGTCTTCCCTCCAGGAAGCTGGGTGGCAGTGGACAGGTCACACCCTTTCTCCCTTCCTTGAGTTCTCACCCGGCTTTACACTTATGCACAGCATCACACCAGTCACAGATGGGAAGGATTGTCCATGTGCTGGAATAACAGCATATTCCATGTCTCAGGTTGGCTAGCAAACATATAAATGTATATTTTATGCAGTGCTAAGACCTCCACACAGTGAGATTATTTTCAGAAAAAAATCATTATTTGTTAGCCATCCATTTCTGTAACAATCCATTTCTGTAACACTGTTATTTGCAGAAGCCACGAACGTGATGCTCAAAGTTATCTGAATATGGTCAGAAACCAGAGAGTTTTGTAAAGATGGTGATTCTATCCAGAAATTTTCGTGGAGGTACAAGACCAATTAGGGTCTCTAATTACTGTGCAGCAGGGGGCCCTGGGGAAAACCAAGTGCAAGGCAATGAAGTGTTTCTACCATAATTTTTGACCTAAACAATGAAAAATAAATAAATATATATGGATATATATCTATCATATAATTATATAGATATATACAGAATTAAAAGCCAGTGTCCTTAGCTGGTGTTATTCCTTTACCTATTATGCTACATGTCTGTTACTGACCTGTCTGATTATTGAGGTGGCATTCAGAAGCAATAAGTATCTCACATAGAATATTGAGATAGTAACGGACATGGATTTGCAACCACAGTCTCATCCTGAGCATGCAAATTATATTACATTTCCTTATTGTCAAATAAAGTCTACCCTGAGACCCGATCTTGTCAGGCTGGTGAGAAGGTGGTAATTACTGGGGAATAAGAAGTTTCCAATTGTTTAGAAAACAACCACAATGGCAATAGTAACAGCAAGACTAAACCCTGTCTTCAAAGCGGCCCTCTAGTTTTTTGTAAGAATGCTTGGCAAGGAAAGACAACATTTAGCACATCAAAAACTCTCACTGCAACCAAAACTAAAATTTGTATGGTCACCAGAACACACGGGATTTCAACAACAGCTTTATTGGGAAAATTCATTGACTTTGATAAGTACCATACTTGTCCTAATAAATTTACTTTAGCACTGTTTAATAAAAGAAAGTTGTTCCCCCCCTCTCCCGCCAAAAAAAAATTGTGATGCCAGTAATATTTAAAGAATTAAACAGAATGTACAATAGACAGTAGAAATATTTTAAAGTATATATTATGATCAACAGCAACAACAACAAAAAGAACAATGTGCAAACTGTTATAAGACCCCAGCTAGTAGGTCCAAGATAAGACGTTGCATATATCGTGTAATTTATAAAGTTTTTTAATAAGGCAGACATAACTTCCTGAAAGTCAGGAGGACTCTGTAGACAAGAAGGCACTTTAATTACACATCAATCAAATACAAATGCACTAGAGGAACACCTTAAAGAACAGGGAAGAGAGAACAGTCCGTTTTACTGTTAATGTTTAGTATTTTTAAGCATTCAGAAGAGTAGTTATGACTATTAAGTTTCTAAGTGAACAGGATTTGCCCTTCAGAGGGTACTGTCAAAAGTGGTGTTCTTTAAATAATGGTAATTACTGAAATAATGGGAATTATTGAATAAATCACCATATTTGATTCACTTTTGAGTGTGCACATTAAAAGATGTCAAAATGAAAAAGTACAAATGTAACTTAATTATCCCAAATCATTTACCAGAATTATAATGGGAAAATGTATAAAAGTAAAATTAACTAAGCAAAACAGATACCAAATATTGCTACTTTATTTTCGAGTCTACATTAAATGATTTTAGTTGGCCATTATTGCATGCTACTATTCTCACTAAAACCTTATGAAAATCTTTTCATTCTTTTACAAGCCAAAATTTCTCTCTGTGTGAGAGGAAGTGATAAAGAGAGTGAATGAATATGCCCTTGGATTGCTTAATAAATCCAATTAATAGAGAGGAGTAAGTCATGAACACATTGAAAAATGATTTAAATGTCTTGCTATTTTGACATGAAATAGTGACTTCAGTGATCATATTATAATGCACAATACAACACTATGATAAAGACACTGATGATAGACTGGTCAATGGGTGTCATCAATCAAAAGGGTATTTAAGATTGGTCACAGCAAAAAATAACTTGGGGATTACCTGAATTTTTACAGGTTATATATATTAGAAATTTGACAAGAGGTTTTCCTAAATTTGACAATTCTAAAAATTTATATTTTACCAAAAGGAGTTGTAAAGTTGAAAGAAACCTTTCTAAACTTTAAATAATGAAAGATAATAATATATCAAAATTCAATCGATCGTGCTAAAAAATAGTCAATTTTGTACCTTTTCTATAGAAAATGCATAATTGTCATATGAAGAAATCATTGAGGAGTATGCAGCTGGAAAAATGTAAGCAAAAGCAGTATATATATCCACATATTAAACCTGACAAGCTCATGGGAAGCCTGCATGGGGGCCTTACAAACTCCAAAAGCTAAAGTAATCACATAGGTTATAAATTAAAACTTTCTAACTAAAAGCAGTTTATGGTGGGTAGTCATACCCTAGGCCGGTATTTTTCCTTAACAAAGGTTAATCTTTACCTAACTGAGCCTATAATATGTTTGTGTTTTTTTAAATCTATGATAACATACCTGATAACATACCTTTAAAATATCAAAGTAATTTCATTTTTTTCCAGACCCCCCACCCAAAGCACACCCACCACACCAGGGCAGAGACCACAAATCCTCTCATTATTATTATCATGTTAATTGTTAGGTGCTAACTATCATATACTTACCCATGCAAAAGCAATATATGTCTATTTGTTTTACTTTTTATCCAATTCCAGAAATATCCCTGCTTTGCTTTCTCCTGCCTCCCTAATCTGTCACCAATGAATTTCATGTAACCCCCTTATGCCTCCTCCTTTAATTGTAATGTATAAAATAAGGTGCAAAACTGCCATTCTCTGGAGCATTTTCTCAATCTGTTGAGATCTTGCTTCCCAGCAATTGTTATCAGTTGGGCTCAAATAAACTCATAAAAATTCTTACAGGTCTGGATGTTTCTTACATTGACAATACTATAAGTGTGTAGGGCAGTTCATAAATAAAAATAGCGTATTTCTGGATTTATGATGTTTTCTGTTCTTTGATGCCTTTAACATTTTTTAAGGTCAGAAGGCAATTTCTGCTTTCAGAGCAATGGCATATTCCTCCCCTGCAGCCTGGAACCCAGCAGAGAGGGGAAGGGTCCAGGGAGGTGGAGAAAATATTGTGAGATCAAAACAAAAACGAATCATCCATCTAACATCCGCCACATTTGGACAGCTAATCAGCATGCCTACCCTGTGCTGTGCCAGTCCCCATCTTCTGTCTTTTCCTGCTGCAGTCAGAGTAATCTCAAAAGCAAAAATGAAAGCCTTACTTGATCATGTGACTCTCCCTGATTTATTTACTGGGCACTTATTCTGCCCGAACAACTCTGCACTGTCCACGGGTGGAGTATTCAAAGATCTAGAGCAGTGATTTTCAACCTTTTTCATTTCATAACGTTGCCGATGGAAATGGGTCTCTTTCGAGGAGTTGCAAGGAGAGCATTTTGGGGACCCCCGTGTAGGAGGATGAGATGTAGTGTAAGATTTATTGGAATATAATTAAAAGACTGTCCCCAGACTCCCGATGTCGCCTCTCGGTCTGTTCTGCTATGAAAGAAGCCCAGTCTTGTCTTCAAGCCCAGAAGAAAGGCCAGGGTCCAGAGATTCTGTACCATTGGTTCAGTTCAGTTCAGTCTCTGTCCCCATCTGGCTAGTTTAGCCTCTGTCCCAGCTGCACTCCAGCTGGCCCTGCATTGTTGTACCCTGTACCCAAGCTTATACTTGGAGCTCGCTGCTTCAAGTTGGAATGGATGCTGGCCAGCACTTGGGGCCCAGGCTTGGGGCCCAAGGGGCTGCTAGGCCCACATGGCTGCTATGGTGAGAGAAACTGTGAACGAATGGGTCAATGAATGGGTCAATGAATGCATGTAACGAGAGAGAGAGAGAGAGAGAGAGAGAGAGAGAGAGAGAGAGATTTGCTTGCCTTTCTTAGGCTCTGATTATATATATCTGTTTGGGAAGGACTAGGCACTCCTTTGAACTAACCAATCAATTTCCCTATTCTTCATGGGCTTGTGCTGGGCCCCTCCCCCTAACCAATCCAGTCTTTTCCCAGATTAGACACCTCCCCTTTATGGTCCTATTTTAGCTTTTATTGCACATGCCTCAGAAGAGAAATTTCCCCTTTATTGTTTTGTCTCTCCCTTGGTGATCCTGGCTAATGACCTGTAACACCATTCCTGCCCACTTTGGGGATTAGATCCTGAGGGCAGAGGATGCATGGATCCCGTGGGGAGCCTATGAATGCTGCAACTTCCTAGCGAAGCAGGTTTATTGTCTGACTCAGAGCCCCAGTTCATTATGCTTACTATCTGATTCTTTTTGCTCTCGTCCGTTATTAATACCACTAGCTACGTACACCAACAATAGCACACATAAACTAATTACTAAAGTTCTGTGGCACACCAGAAATACATTTTTATTGCTTTATCAAAAATAAAAAAAGTAATTATCTACCATTTTTGCTCCAAAGTGACTTTTTTGAGGGCAGAGGATGCATGGATCCCATAGGGAGCCTATGAATGCTGCAACTTCCTAGGAAGCAGGTTTATTGTCTGACTCAGCGTCCCAGTTCATTAAGCTTACTATCTGATTCTTTTTGCTCTCGTCCGTTATTAATACCACTAGCTACGTACACCAATAATAGCATACATAAACTAATTACTAAAGTTCTGTGGCACATCAAAAATACATTTTTTATTGCTTTATCAAAAATAAAATAATAGTAATTATCTACCATTTTTGCTCCAAAGTGACTTTTTAAGAAATCAGTTGCCTATAGTTGTATATAAGGATTTCTGTTACCAATAATTAACCAATCAGATGCAACCTTATTATGTGATGTCAACAATAAGATATAACTCTATTAAATGACCTATATATTGATGTCTTAAGATAGGGCATTCACACCAGATGGCTATTGTTGTGTTGGCTGTTGTCATTTTTTTAATTTTTAATTTGACAATCTAAGGGAGAAGTGGTCAGTGCCCCTGCACTAAATAGTCAGGTATTGCTTGCATGTTTTCAAAATGCTTGTGGCACACCCGTTGAAAATCTCTGGTCTAGGGGCTTTCGAGAGGAAGCTTAAGCTGTGGGTAGAGGTTGGAGTTGTGGGGTCAGGTATCCCTCAGCAGCCCAGGCTATGTCATTTTCTACCTTTTATGCTGGACTTTGGCGTAAGGTTTTCTACAAGAATGTGTTTGTGTTGAAAAGGATTGTAAATATCATTAGTCTTTAGGAAATTTTAAACTCATGACTGGCAAGGTTTCTCAAAATCTAACCCATAACCTTTCTCAGACTCACTGCCACGTAGTCTGAAATAGGCATCCTAGATTCCAGCCACAGAGAACCCCTTTTTCCCCTCAAACACACCAAGTGTTCGAAACCTCCATGCTTTCCTTGCATGCACTATTCCCTCCCTTATCCAGGAGCGCTTTTCCTTCTGTTTGAGAAACAGACTCCTTCCATTCTGTCTCCGCTAAAAAGCCACCTCTATCAGTGACAGCCCTCTTGACCTTGTTCACATGTCCTCTGTCCCCCTGGCAAGCCCATGCAATGATTTCTTTATTTGGATCAATTTCAGCACAGGACTTTGACATTGTCTTATAATTATTTGTCCAGTTTGCTCATTATGAGTTTTCCAACAACATCTATCTTGTTAGTCTTATATCTTTGAGACCTACCTCAGGTCTTGGTAAAGTAGCAGATGCTTGAAAAAAATTAAATAAAACAAGATAAAAATTAGCTAAGCTAAGCTAAACTATGTTAATCAAATAGAAGAAATACTTCCCTGAAAAGCCATTTCCTGAGTTATGGTGGGGCTAAAAAAATATCAATACTTCCCGCCCCCCCCCCCCACTTTCTAAATTCTAGGCTGGGAGGATTATCACATTCACAGAGACAGATTAACATGAGAATTCACAGTCATGAAAACACCAAAGAAGGTGAGGCAATATTGGGTACCTAAGACATTTTTGGACAAAGAAGAAAGGTGAGGGAGTGGGGAATTAGATTTCAGAAGTGAGAATGGACAATTTACAGGTAGATGGGAAGAACAACACACATGGCAGGAAAATGCTTACTGGGAAACCCAGAAACAATGGACACAGGGGGTTTCTAACAAACAGGCTCCTGTCTGAAGCCCTCTTACTTACTGTACTTAATACAAACTAGGCCTAGGCTCCCCTTCTCTAAGTGAATCTCCTGGGCAAGAAAAGGGGAGGGTCAAAGATTCTTTCTGAATCTTTTGTTTCTTAATAAAGAGCTTAAAAAGAGTATCTCAAAAGAGCAGCTACAGGGTGGCAGAATTTTGGTTCCCTTTAGCCTCCAGACACAAAGCCTCCTGAAATTTAAACATCACCCTGTTTCTAAGGTGGGAAGTGCCTGCATCACTACACAGATGCCTTGTCTGTGATGACTGATGAAGGATAAATATTAAACTCATTTTGAATAACAAATGATAAGGATAAGCCTCTTCTATCAGA
>NW_005371219.1:263524-280969 GCF_000412655.1 Myotis brandtii
CACCAACAAAATACTTCATATGAGTATTTTTCTCAATGCTTTGTTGGAGTTGGTGTATTTCCCTGACATCATTGATCTAGTTTCCAGAGTCTCAGATGATTTCTATACATGTTTATTTTAATCCCTTCGGATGTTCCATTGTGTCAGAAATTATCCCTCTGCTTCTTTGTGCTTTATTCTCATGCTCAATTCCTTCAGTTGTGTGGGTTTTAGGATGCACCTGTGGGATTTTACTCTCGGCAATTACAAAATAATTGAATTAAATAAAAAAATATTTTTCAGTGCCTATTATGAGCAAGATATAATCTTAGGCCCTACAGAAGATAGGATAGATTCTGAGGCATGTGCCTAAAAAAATGCAGCAGAAAATTTGGAAATAAAATACATGTTGCTGTATTGCCAATGGAAACAGCGTTCTTCCACAGAGTCACCAAAAAGCATTTCGGGGACCCACACATAGGAGATGAGGTATAGTGGTAAATTTATTAAAGCAAATGACTGTCCCCAGGTTGTGTCTTATCCACAACCAAGTGGCTCAGCTCCATCCCACTGTGAAAGAAGTCCTGGGCTTGGGGAGCATAAGTGCCCACCAGGAGGGTCAGGGTCCAGAACTGTAATGCCATCACCCTGGGCTCCAGTAGTCCAGCATGGTCCCTGCTCCCAGCTGTGCTCCAGCTGGGGCTGCACTGCCACACCCAAGCCTGCATTAGGACCCTTGTAGCTGCTGGCCCACGGGGCTGCTATGAAGAGGGAGCGTGAGAACAAACAGGCGAATGAACAAACAAATGTGTGCTGCTGATATGGGCCTTTGTTAAGCTTTGATTATATTATCTTGGGGGAGCAAGCGCTAGCAGGCTTTCTTTCAAACTACCAGTTTCTTTCCTAATTCTTTGCAGATTTGTGCTGGCTCCTCTTCCTATCCCTGTGTAGTGATGCAGGCACTTCCCACCTTAGTAAATAAATTCAATGGGATCTTTTCCCCAGGTTTTCCAGGCTAGACTCCACCCCTTTATGTCACCATTTTGGCTTCTACTGCACATGCCTCAGAGTTCTGCCTTGTCATCTGGTTTCTACTGTGCATGTGCTTACCTCCCCCTGTGCTTATCTCACCATCTTGGTTTCTACTGAGCATGCGTCCAGCAGAGGAATTTCTCCTTTATTTCTCCCTGCATAATCCCGGAAGAGTGGACCAGTTGATCCTGGGGAGATTGGAAAGCAGGTCCTTCCTACCCAGCGGGAGGGACAGAGGGATGTGAGTCCCCTAGGCCGGGATTCAAGCTGTCCCCTGGGGTGTCTGGAGCTGGAACTTCCAGACTTAATCAGGCTTAGGCTTAGCCAGTTTTGTTCCCTTCTCTTTCCTTTATATCTAACCAGTTAGTATGCCTATGCGAACACTTGATGTTATGATTCGTATACAGCAGCATTGCTATGAATTAGGATTTGCTGCACATGCCACATGAGTGTGAGGTTTGTGTGTGCAGACCAAAGTCATGGGTGACTTTTCTGTACTCCCTTCTGGTTTATTTTCTTACTGTTCTCTTTGTAAAAAGGAGGCAACATAATGTAGTCATTAAAAGCAGAATCTGGGACAAATTGTTACAGGACTGAAAGGGTCCATTTGCCTGTGCACATCAAAACCTAATAAGATATAAACAGGAGTTTGCAGCCAAGAAAGTAAGGATTTACTAAGGACATGGTGCCATGCCTGGACTCATAGGTAGCTCATGCTTGAAGACCTGGCTACCCAGTGGCTTCCAGAGGATGGGTTATATAGGAGGGAAATCATCAATCATGGTGACTAAGGGTCATGTTCAGGGTTGTGATCTCTATTGATCGGTCAGTGCTAGGGTAGGGGGTAGTTGATCACATCTAGTACTAATGTCAGCCATCGTGTTACTTCATTGGTTTCAGCAAGGATGGAGTCAGTGGGATTGTTCTGGAGCTGAAACACAACTGAGGCCTCGATATTATTTCTAGTTTGAAACTCTGTCTCTGTGGTCAACAGACCTGAGGCTTTGTTTCTAAGACTACTGGATGCTGACCAAAACCTCATTGTCCTGAGAGCTAATGATTAAGCAAGAAAGAGGGAGGTGGGTGAGTCAGGGCACTAGGTGAAGCCAGTTTGAGTAGAAGGAAAATAAAAGATTAAAGAAAACAAGGTTTTGGCTTTCTGCACAGTTACAACCTCCAGCTAAGCACATTTCTTAACTTTTCTGTGACTGTTTCCTCTTTGTAAAACAGGGTTATAAAAGCATTTTCTTTAGAGGTTCATTTTGGGGTTTAAATGAGGTAACATACACAAAGTACTTATAGCAATAATAACATATTCTAAGCAATTAATAATAATGATAGTATCATTATTGTCATTATTATTAAAGGATGGTGGTCCATTTAGGCACATCTAGCGCATCTTGACTCTTTGGCTTAATCCAAATTAGTCTTTTAATCAGTAAATTTTCTGGTGCAGAGAGATGAACACATTCATTCATTTATCCACCCATGCATTCACCCATCCAGTAACCATTTATTCAATAAATGTAAATTAGGAGTCATGGGTTTAGATGGTGGAGATATAGTGATGAATAGACATAGACTGAAAATGAAGGGGAAGATCAGTGGTTGTAGCTATTTTGGTTTTCATGGAGCAGTAAAATTGCAAAAATAAATTTGAAGACGGGCATTGAGTAGTCAACATTTTATTTTGCCAAGGAAGAATGTTAAAAAGAACCTATTTCACTTTGTATCACCATATTTTAGCCTCCAAAGTATAGGAAAAACATAATATCAGCGTGAATAAATCTGTAAAAGTAAATAAATTCAGTATTTGGAAACAGAGCTGCCTATATTTACCTGGCACATAGTAGGTGCTCAATAATTATTCATTGAATGAATGTGCCATTTCCTTCTTTTTGTCTCAGGCTTCTGCAGGCCAAGGAAACGTTGATGGCAGACCAGTATTCAGGAATGTGGAAGAAAATGGGCTTGTGGTTGTGCACTTAATTAGAATCTGCAGACACCTTTTTATTTCATGTACCTCCAAGGAAATAAGCAGATGCAAAGGTGTAAGGTTATCAAATTAACAGCAGGCAGTGAGTACTGTCCAATAAACAGAGTTATCAGTAAGGCTTGGAGTGCTCTTTCACAAATTATGGGAATGAATTTTATTTCATAAATCAAAAACATTTTTATGAGCTTTGTGATCTTTATTTGCTTTGTGGTTGAAGGTTATATAACTAAGACTTTAAACTTCCTGGTTAACAGTTAAATATCTCAAGAATCACATTGCTCACTTTCAGTTGAGAGAGACAGGACCAGTAGAGGTATAACTTGAGAGACCTTTTATTCTTCAGATCATCTATTATCAGTGCCCTTTGTTCACTGCCTTTTCAAGGAATGTTACTATTTTCTCACCTTTTATCCTTTATCTTTCCAGCACACAACCACAATAGACTTATGTCAGCAGGATGCTTCCTCACCAGGCTTATTAGATACCCTTGGATGCTTTATTTTCTCTTAACTTTAACCAAGGCTGAACAATCCGTTTTCTCTTAATAGTTTTATTTCCATAGGAACCACTGACCAAGAAGTGGCAATAACTCAACTGATTTCTTAAGATCAAAAGTAACAACATTTCTTTACATGGAATATAATACATTTATCTAAAATGAGGGTGACTTTGTGCACTTGAAAAGTGCCAGAATTTGAAGGACAGCAAATTAGTGTGGATACAGCAAATTCAATGTAACTCTGTCTTATGACTGTCCATATGAACTTGGATTCTCTGGGTCTGGGAGAAGGAGTGGGCTAGAATTTTTTAAGACATCAAATTGCACACTGCAGGAAGGAAGAGTTGCATTTCCTGGGAATCAGAGAGTCTTCTTAAGGCCTGTCTCAAGTGAGTGCTCGTAGACAGACATGGGATGACGATACAACCGGAAGTCCACCTCAGCTGCTGTGGGATATAGAAATCAAATTATCTCCAGGAAACAGCATTAGGATCATTTGAATTTTCTATTTTGATTTTTTCATCTTCCTACCGTGTAAATAAGTTATTTTTATAACCTCTGAAAAAGAGTATTTAGTATGCTTTTTAAAATAAAAGTTTAAATAATATGCAGGGTGGGGAAAAAGCAGATTTATAGTTGCGGGTATGCAAAACAGAGTTTATTCTTGTATTATTATTTATTAATTATTGTATTATTTTTCCATGCAAACAACTGTAAAACCACTTTTGTCCCACTCTGTATATCAAAGACCTAAATTTTTTAAAGAGTAATTCACATTTCCACTAAAAATATTTACTTTTATTCTAAGTACAATTCTAATGTGTTTGGTTATTTGTTTTATTAGCTTATATGAGTGGAAAAAGGAGCAAATAACAGAGGATAAAAGACTTGCAGTTGCAAAAACAGAAGCACCAATTATAATTTAAGAAAAACTAAAACCTGACAGCAAGAAAAATAGCAAAATATTCTATATCTAAATATAATTTTTTGGAAACAGTTCCAATTTTTAAAAATAGTTCCTATCCATTTCGTTGACTATAGCACAACATAAAAGTAACATTATATTTAGTGCCTTTTAATTAAAAAGATGATTATATTTAACAAGCTTATATGGTTGTTTTTTTTTGTCTTTTAAACATGTTTAAAAAGAAATTTAAGAAGAAGCTGTTATTATATAGGTAGTTCATTTCTCCAGCCAGGGGATTCTTTTCAATGCAACACGTTTGTAAGAGAGGCAGAACTATAAATGAATTTATCCCAACCCTCTCCAAACAAGTCTTCTCCAGCCTCATTTATAATAATGCCTCTATTTAGTAGTTAAGGAGAATCAGCCAAAGATAAAGGGACCAGACTGAACCAGCAGGCCTACGTCATGTCTCCTAAAGAAGAACATCTGCAACCTCATTCTTTCCACGGTGACATCCCTAGACTCTAAAGTAGCGGTTCTCAACCTGTGGGTCGCCAGCAATGAAAATACATCCTGCCTATCAGATACTTACATTACGATTCATAACAGTAGCAAAATTACAGTTATGAAGTAGCAACAAAAATGATTTTATGGTTGGGGGTCACCACAACATGAGGAACTTTATTAAAGGGTCGCGGCATTAGGAAGGTTGAGAACCACTGCTCTAAAGGAAAGGCAGGGTTTATGTGCTGTGGCTGGTGGCTGGGTGGACTCTAGTGTTCATGTTCTAAATTGCACTACCCTTGCGCTGCCCCAAGGTATTTTCTGAGATATCATTCTGGTTTATAATATTTCTACATCTGGGTAGTTTTATGATGCTTTGGTCAGAGACCAACTCACAGCCTCCCTTTCCATGGCCTAATCCTTCCAACACTTACTGATCTCAGTTTTCTGAACCCCTGGAATATTTGTCGTATCCCACAGAGTTTAATCCTTTGTTAATCACTGACTTCCATTCTTTTCTATTCTGCTCTTCAGAGCACTGAGGTTGGGTCAGATTAGAAACTACACAAGGCTATCTCATATCACTTCTGTGTCACCCACAAAGCCTAGTGTCTGTGTGTATAGTTATCGCTCAGTAAATGTATGATGATTAGTTAATGTGTAAATATCTAAGGTGTTAGGAGGATGTATATTGAAACCTAAGGTGTGTTGTTTACCTTATATGAGCTTCAATTTCCTCACTTCTAAAATGGGTTGTGTTAGTCAGGGTTCCCCCCTCAAAAAATAAATAAATATAATCAATAGGAAATTTATATACATATAGGATTTTTAACATAGAATATTTTATTTATATATGAGATTTATTAAAAAGAATTGGCTCACGTGATTATGGAGACTGAGAAGTTCCATGATGCATATAGTATTTGCAAGCTGGAGTCCCCGGAGGTCCAATGGTGTCGTCAAAGGCTGGGTAAGTCAGTCTGCAGGCCTGAGAACCAGGAGAGCCGAGGGCAGGTAGAGATTGATGTACCAGCTCAAGCACTCAGGTAGAGAGTGAGTTCAACTTCCTCTACCTTTTGGTTCTATTCAGGCCCTCAACAGGTTGAATGATAGCCATCCACCGATTAAAAGGCTCATTTTTTTCCAGAAACAACCTCACAGACACACCCAAGAATATTGTTTAACCAGATATCTGTGCACCCCATGGCTCAGTCAAGTTGACACGTAATATTGACTTTCATATTACTATAGGATAATAGTATAAAATTGTAAATTATAACAGAGGAGTACTATAATGAGGGATTAACTGATAGGAAGGAAAATAACTCTAAAGAGTACAATAATTGTAGAGGTAAGGAGCAGCCACTATCCCAGGAGCCGATATAGATGCCCCCCCGCCCAGGCAAAAGACCCCTCTAAGACTGAGATTTAGATCTCACTGGAGAAGGCATGGCTGTGGCTCACTGGATGGTACAGAAGTCACTGAGGTGCCATGCTTATAGATCTTACTGGAAATCGACTGTCTGAGGTACCAGGGGAATTTTCTTCGGGCAGCAGGGGGCAGGGGTGTTCAAGGGAAGTTTCTGGATGCTTAACCATAGGATTTTCTTTAATTCTGTTCCCTAGTTAACATTCTACATTCTTTCAGGTATCCCCAACTCCAATTGCACTCTGTACTCTACTCTGGGTAAGATGTGATAAATTATCAAGTCTCTTGAAAAGAATTTTTTGGGGGTCAGGGGAAGGGAGGAGAGAGTGAGGAAGGTAATATCTCTATCTCTATCTCTACATATAAAATATTGACCTCCTTCTTCAGGAGGATTTAGGGGTCATTTTCATTAATATGCTAAAAGTATAATTAGCTTGGTGGTTTCTAAGCTATATCCCTAATAAAATATCAATTTTATTTATTTAGGTTGCAAAAACAAAACCAAACAAACCCAGAAACCAATCCTTTGTAGCTTAAAGAAAAAAGGAATTTATTAGAAAGATAGAAAACCTTGTGAAATTAAAGGAACAGTTTAACAGCCTAAACTTTGGAAAGGAAGGTTATCATCCAATTCTGGAGTCGCAGAAGAAGAAACTATTGTTCTTTCTATCTTCAACTCTTGCCCTGACTTCAACTCAGCTCCAAAGAATGTCAGTTTCCAGGCCCCACCATTAGGCAAAGAAGAGATCCTCTGTCTGATCCAACTTAGGCAAGATTGTTTCCTTGCCTGAATCCTTCAGTGATGGCCCAGGGCACAGGTGACATAGGACGGTCACGAGCAATAGACACCAGCATACATCTGCACTGAGTATCAGGGTCAGAACCAGAAATTCTGGTATCCTGATGATCCAGGCAACCAGTGAAGAAAATGCTGCACAAAGGATATATTTTACATGTCACTTTTTCCAAATATTGTTCTTGCTAATAAAATATGTGAGGAATTATCTGGGAACTGCTGGGCCTGCTCTCTCGGTAGCTGGTCCTCATTAGGGAATCTTCAGTTTGTGACTGGCAGGACTTTCTTTTCCATCAGATTAAGCTGGAAAATAATGAGCACCTTCTTGATAAGTCTTGTCACTCTTTTTCAAGGAGCTGAAAATGGTAATTAATGCAAAAGCTGTGTTTATTGGTTCGTGAAATTGAGTGTGTGCAGTCCTTTGATACTGTGTCTTCTTGATAGGGCAAGTTTGGGAGGGGGCGGGAAACATGCTGCACATTAAAGACAATTTATTTGACAAGATATTACAACAAAGACAACCTCATGTATATGAAAAGCTTGGCTTTCGTTTGCTTCACCAAGGTAGCGACAATAGAGCAAGAAGCAGGTGTTCTCCCTATTTCTTCTCCTCTTAGAGCCCCAGCCCACTCCTTCACTTTCTTTACCTCCTTAATAAGGCAACCACAGCGTTGCAATGCCATCCTGTTTCACTCAAAGTCACAGCTCAGAGTTCTGCCCTGAAATCTCCTCTCACTCAGAGTTCTTATTAGGAGGCCACAGTGAGCAATTGAATCTAAAATATTTCCCAAAGCCCTCAAGGAGGCATAGAGGAGTGTGTGTGTGTGGGGGGGGGGGGGGGGAAAAAAACCCCCCTGCAGTATAAGAAAATGGGACACTGTGTTTAATAAAAATCTCAGGACTGGGAGCCTACTAGCTGGAAGCCATGAGTATGCCCTTCCTTTTATTATTTTTAATTGTTAGTTTTGGTTGTGGCCAAAACTGGAGTTGGCTAAAGTTCTGTGATCAAATGTTAGTCATGAGAGAAGTGAACGAGGAGGCTCCAGGGAATCTTACACACACACACACACACACACACACACACACACACACACGGAGGACACAGTGTGACCACAGAGTCAGAGACTGGAATAACGTGGCCACAAGCTAAGGAATGATCTTCAGAAGCTAGAAGATGCACTTAGACAAGAGCTGGAGACTCTGAGCATAAATAATAAAGAAGATTGTTAAAATTTGAAAATTTTCAAGACTGGAAAAATCCAGTGCTTTTGGATTCTAAACTCTAAGTAATGAGAATGAAAAAAAAAATGTTTAAATGAAGGTCCACTGGAGTTTTTTTTAGATAAAGAGAAACCTTACACTTGTGACAAATAATCTATTAAGGATGTTTCTTTCCCACTCATGTCTATTTTTAGGTGGCCTCAAAGATGTCACCTTTAAGATGAAAGAGAGAGCCAGGGGCAATGAAGCTACAAACTTAAGCAGTATTGAATAATATGTCACAGGCTCCTGGTACATGGAGCTGAGTAGAAAAAAACTGTATCAGAAGCCTAACAAGTTCTTGAGGGAATTGTATTGTCTATATCATCACAAACATGGACTGAAAAAACACGTGTGATTACAAATCAGCCTGAAGGCTCTCAAATTGCACCCGCAGGGCATGGGCAGAAGAAGCTGTGTGGCCCCAAAAAGGGACAAATCCCGATGCCTAGGTCAAAGGTGACCACGGAGGCTAATAGACAAAAAGACACTCCAGGGCACCAGAACCAGGTGCTATGGAGAGCTACAGACAGGGGAGATCGTTAAAGAAAGCAGAAGCACAGTCAAAGCAAGACACTTCTTTCATTGATAAGGCAGGGACTTCTTATTGTTTGTTTCTTCCTGGAAGGATTCCTTATTGACCATGGCTGCTAAGTATCTCCCACTCTTTCCTTAGCAAAAAGGAAATTTTCATTGGACTATGGGTCACTGGTTCACAAGAGACATGCCTACCCCTAATGGAAAACACCATACACCAACAAGGGATCCTGGACTTGGTCCCAGACACAATGATTGGATGGGACTTGAGGTTGACTTCCTTATGGAGGCACTGAGTGTATTTTGTGTGTGGAAATAGGATGAACCAGAGGGGAAGTGTGTGCAGAGATGGGTTATGGTCCATAAATATTTATGCCTCACCTTCCTCATAGTTGCTGTAAGTAGTGCCTTGCCAGGTGCCACACTTGCTTCAAGGTGTGGTCATGTGACTGGTACTCACCGAGAAAATGTGAAAGGAAGTGACATGCATATTTTTTTCTGGTTTAGAAAGTGTACATGTCTCCTCTATCCTCTCTTTGCTCTTCTGTCTGGGTGCAGTGAACTCTGAGACCTTAGGGAATGGCAGAGCCCAAGATGGCAGGAGTGAGGGTCCCTGAACTACTACTGCACAAGGGAAAAACGTTCACCAACAGGAACACTTGCATCAGGCTGCTGTGAGAGAGAAAGAAACAAGTTTCATGTTAAACTACTATGTTGCAGGATTTCCATATTATAGAATTTGGTATCACACTAATGCATACCTCATATACACATACAAAGCATACACACACACACACACACACACACACACACACACACACACACCCCACATATTTACAGACACATACACACACATAAAGCATATATGCTTTCTTAAACACCATCGGGAGCCTCTCTGACTTCTGTGTTGTGCCAGCACAGGTGCCAGAAGGTTCCCAGATCTATAACTTCTTTGGAACATTGAGAAAAACTTAGAAGAGACAGTTCTTGATTAGCAAAGACTGATGCTGCAATTTGGAGGTTCATCCAAAATGCTTTGCTCTCTTGAGTCTTATCTCTTTTTAAAGATTAGGAGCCCTTCTACTCTATATGGAGATTGGAAGGTGAGGAGGTGGAATAGAAGGAATTAAACTAGAATGCACTTATGGATAAATTATGTAGAAGGAGAGGGAAGGCAGTCTGTGAAAGATGATGACTGATTACTTGTGAGAGAACTAGGTTGGGGAGACGTCCGCTTATACCCTCTTCAGGGATCTTTCTACCTGACTGGTCTTCTTCCCAATATAAGAACCACTGAAATCACATGTCATGAACCAATCAGTAGCTCTAAAGAAAGTCTTATTCCTAGAGGAAATTAAAGCTATGACTACAATGAAGTTCAAGTTTGCTTGTAATCTTCAATTATCTTACTATACATCGCTTCATGAATAATTAAATAGAAGGTGGTTATGGCCAAGAATAATCACTCATTCTTGACTCAGTATGTGATTTACTATTTTCTAAAAAAAAAGCGTTTTCCAAATTGCATATTTAATATTTTATTTTTAACCTCATTATTTTTCTAAATTAAAATAAATATTTTAAGTTTATCCTCTGCTTCTTCCTTCTTGAATTCTGAGCAGATGGACTTGCCATATTAATAAGTATTCTGGAGATCATCAACATGAATTATTTTAAATCCCAAATCCCTCCACACCTCTTTGTACCTCTACTCTTTCTTATCTAACTTCAGAGGAATATTAATTCTTCCTCTTCCTGAACTCTAAATCCTTCATCACTGCTTATGGTCCTTGCTGTCTAGTTTTCCTGGAGTTAGCACCATCAACTATTCTCTCATTCTCTCTCTTATATGTTTAAGTTATTATCTTAGTGTATAAACATGCTTATGTATCTTTAAAAACCATCTCCAAATTAAACCTTTCAACCTTAAGCCATCTTTTAACTAATACTAACCCCCTTCATTCTCTTGAATATCATCAAAGTTCTTGAGTTTTCCATATTCACTCTCTCCACCTCCTCCCATCTCCTTACACCTTACCTCCCTGCAAAAGGTTACCATCAAGGTCAACAGTAACTTCCTGATTGCAGAGCATTGGAATCGCTTTACTCCTACCTCCTTTGACTTCTCTTAAGCGTTCCATATTGATGCTCATTCACTTTAACCTTGACTCTCCTGGTTCCCATTCTACCTCTCTAACATCACCTTCTCCTCTCCTTTACCACCTCTTGTTCCCCTTGGAATTTACAATCTAAGCCAGGCATACAAATAGTATCTTGCTCTTGGTATTTTCGTGTAAAAAAATGATATAATTTATATAAAAGGCACGCGAAGCACTTGAGGCAGAATAAGTGCTCAGAAAATGCAGTCACTACTAATGAGCTCAGTTTTAGATAGGTAGATTTGAAATGCCTTTGACATCTCAATGCAGCTAGGGAAAAACGGTCTGGATTTCAGGGGAGAGA
The DNA here is from genome assembly GCF_000412655.1 of Myotis brandtii. Lineage (NCBI taxonomy): Eukaryota > Metazoa > Chordata > Mammalia > Chiroptera > Vespertilionidae > Myotis > Myotis brandtii. Next base: position 274,927 of record NW_005371219.1, read on the forward strand.
GCTGGAGTCGAGGGCCTGGCCTCATTAGTGCATGAGTGACAGCTAAGATATAGGAGGTTATGATGTCACTCAGAGAGGACATACCTGTCAGTATAGGCTAGGTTATGCTGAGGTAACATCCCCAAGACTTAGTAGTTTTAAGCAACAAAAGTTTAGTTCCCACTCATGATATGTGCCTATTGTGAGTCAGCAGCTCATTGTTATCCTTCAAGCTCTCAGGCTGCTTGAACAGCTGCCAGCTCACACGTGGATAGCTGTAGTATCAGAGGGAAAAGAGAAATAAAAGGTCTCCCATTGGCAAGAAAGTGCTCTGGCCTGCAAATGATCCAAATTCCTTTTGCTCACAATTTATTGGGTAAAACTTATCATGAGGTGCACTCATCCACAGTGTGTGCAAAAAGTGTGATTCACCCTACCCGGTTTGGCTCAGTGTATAGAGTGTCAGTGGTTAGATTCTGGTCAAGGACAAGTACCTCAGTTGCAGGCTCGATCCCCAGTAGGGGTCATGCAGGAGGCAGACGATTGATGATGTTCCTCTCTCATCGATGTTTCTATCTCTCTATCTCTCTCCCTTCCTCTCTCTCTCTACACAATCAATAAAAACATATTTAAAAAGCATGTGGTGAGGAGGTGATGAGCTAACAATATATTTGATGAATAGCACCAAACACTACCAGAGTACGTCTAGAATAAGAAGCAAAGACAATACACCAGGAGAATGCACTGTATTGCCTTTCATTATCTTCTACTGTTCCCTTCCCCACCCCTACATTATTTTTCAAATTTCATTTTTTTCCAGATATTCAAGCCAGATATCTCTCATTATCCATGACTCTCATCCTCTTCACCCTTAACCTCTAATTTGAATCCATTCCCTCCTCTCTATTATCTCTGGGACTATTGCTAGAGCATCCAACTGCTTTTAGTTAGAATGACCTGAAACAAATTTTGTCATCCCAGGTGGCTTCAAAAATAGAATTATTTTTCTAATGAAATAATTTTCAGGATGGAGTAGAGATGGAGTAATGGTGGTTATGTATGTGAGTTTTTACTTATTAAAATAAATACTAGGAGTAGAAAATTTATAGGAAACAGGAAAGTATAAAGGAATACATTTACATGTTGTCCTGTGGCATTTGATATGGTCACCTACTCCTTGAAACCCCTCATGTGGTTTTAGGACTCTAATTTTCCTTCTAACTGCTTGTCTGCCCTCCACCAGTTCTCTATTCCTCTGCAGGATGCTTAACTATTGGTATTCCTTGGTGTTCTGTTTTGATACATATCTCCTCTTACTCTGTGTCACCAGTTGTCTCTCTCTCTCTTTCTCACACACACAGAACTTATCTCTTTCTTCATGTTCTCAGAACATTATAGTATGTTCAAAATTTAACTCATTTCTTTCTCTCACAAATATTCCTCTGCCCAATTCCTTACAAGTTGCACAAGGTAGACAATCTTACTAGTAAGTTTCCCCTTTTCTATACTCTCTATACAATTAGAACCAGGCATGATTGTTTCTAATCTTACTCTCTTCTCCATCCATATTCCCTCTGCCTTAATCCAGGCACTCATCATTTCTCATCCGGGGAGCTGCAAGAAAGACTCACTGTGGGTCTTCCTCTATCCCCCATACTTTCTTCCCAACCCATAACCCACCAATATATCCTGTCACTGCAGAAGTAGACCAATTCTTCTAAAATACAAAGTTAATCACATTATTTACTCCTCCTTTAATTCTTCAGTGGCTCCCTCTTGTCTTCAGGATAAAATCTGAGGTCCTTAGCCTGGCACAGAGGTTTCCAAGATCTGGTTCTTGCTTGCTTCTCATTCCTGCTTGCAGCCTCATCTCCTGCAAATTCCTCAGGGGCACCCTGAAATTCACAGCTGCCAATTTTGGGTTCTTTAGGGCACCATATTGTTTACTTCTCTATAATGATGATGTGACACCCCTTGCTGTGTGAATGTTATTTTTATTGTTCTTCCCACCTACATACACATTTTTTCTTATTAGATGAAGTATATTCTGCTTCTATTCATCATTTAAGATTATACTCTCTGCCCTAACCGGTTTGGCTCAGTGGATAGAGCATGGGCCTGCGGACTGAAAGGTCCCAGGTTCGTTTCTGGTCAAGGGCATATACCTTGGTTGCGGGCACATCCCCAGTAGGGGGTGTGCAGGAGGCAGCTGATCGATGTTTCTAACTCTCTATCCCTTCTCCTTTCCTCTCTGTAAAAAGTCAATAAAATATGTTTTTTAAAAAAGATTATACTCTGTAGTAAACTCTTTTCAAAAGTTTTCCTGATACTCTTGAAATCATCCATGCTGTTTTAGTTTCATCCTTTGATTTCCATAACATTCTGTACTCACCTTTAACTTGGCAACTGATTATCACACTGCAGGATAATTTTGTATTAATTATGAATTGCTTGGGGTAAAATACTTTGTATCCCCAGCACCTGGATTAGTACTTGGCACAAATGTGACATTAGGAAATACTTGTGAAACCCTGGCTAGCAGTTGGTTAAGCATCGTCCTGTGCACTAAGAGGTCTCTGGTTCAATTCCTGGTCAGGGCACATGCCAGGATTGCAGACTCAATCCCTACCAGCCAATCGATGTTTCTCACATCAATGTCTCTCTCTCCTCCCTCCTTCTTACTTTCCCCATCCTCTCTCTTTAGAAATCAATAACATTTTTAAAAGAAGTACTTGTGAAATGAATGGCCATGCTCAGTGTTCCCTTCGCACATTATACAGGATTGTTCTCACTGCCTTGTCATTAGTTAATTTACATATCTTTTTCTGCTATATTGTGAAACTTCCCAAACATTTACACAATTCTAGACACAAAAGAAGTATTATAGAAATGTTGTCTAACTTGGAAGTTTTTGTATATTTCAAAACACTGTTCAATGTAAGGATTTACTTCGGAGCTTAATCTAAAGCAGGATATGTAACCTGTTATTTTTTTTTTTAATGGTGACCAGAAGATGTAAAGATTGGAGGAAACTGATACTAATTTTATATGGACTTTCTTTCTCTTCTTCAGTTATTTTAACTCAAATTTCTTAGTTTTTCAAGCTTGTCTTTAACAAATATTAAGAAGTTGTGACAATCAATTCTTTCTAAGGGAAATGAAAGGCATAAGAGGGAAGTAGCAATAGAAGAAAAGGAACAAATGAAGGAAGGGAAAGAGGGGAAGAGAAAGAAAAGAAGGAAAGTTTACTTATCCAAACTTCTGGTACTTATTTTTTAAAAATCTAAGTGTTAATTATTCAAGTGTTTTATTTTATGAAAGAAATATTTGAAATAATTGATTAACAGGTACATGAGATCTTACACCATGTTTAACTCATAAATTTAACATGTATTAAAAGAAATGAATCTGTTTTATTTCCTCTATTAGGTAGTATCACCTTTTTTATATGCCACAGTAAAGGATACTGTTGTAATGTTGGAATAAAAGAGACATTAGCATTTCCAGTGCATCTGAAATGATTATTGGCAACACACAAGAATAAGAAATAATTTTTGATTGATTGATTGATTGATTGATTGTATTTTAATAAACCCCTTAAATTTGCTGGTTAAATCTATTTCATTAGTTTTGAATTATTTTCTTGGGGGGCATGATTAAGGAAAAATATCACAATTAGAGGAAAAGTTCTCAGTAATATGAGTTACTCAAAAGACAAATAATAGAGGATTAAACTCAATGAGGCAGCTACATTTTCTTTTTTTTTTTAAATACATTTTATTGATTTTTTACAGAGAGGAAGGGAGAGAGATAGAGAGCTAGAAACATCGATGAGAGAGAAACATCGATCAGCTGCCTCCTGCACATCTCCCACCGGGGATGTGCCCGCAACCCAGGTACATGCCCTTGACCGGAATCGAACTTGGGACCTTTCAGTCCGCAGGCCGATGCTCTATCCACCGAGCCAAACCGGTTTTGGCAACACATTTTCTAAGTATGTTTTCCATCTCTCCAACCAAGACAAGGGCCTTGTTTTTAAGAGGTTTATAATCTAATTGGAGAGACAAAGCTTATACATAAAAAGATTAATATCACTATAGGGAATCCAAATGAGTAGTCCAGAAAGTAAATGTTTCTGATTTCAGAGTTCACAGTAGTGCCTGAAAGCAGGGGTGGCTGGGTCTTGAATTGATTTTCAAAGACATGGGAAGGTCTCCAACAAGGGGTAGGAGGAAATGGGGAGTGACTATAAATGAATAAAGGGAATTTGGAGAGGGGTGATGAAAACATTGTAAAATTGTGCTGACAGTTGCACATTTCTGTGAACATACTAAAAACCGTTGCGTTATACATTTCCAGTGGGCGAATGGCATAGCATGTGACTTATATCTCAATAAAGCTGCTCTTTTAAAAGTAATCAGCTATGGTCTTAGCATCAGTAACAACAATGTGGACTGCAGAAGCTATGGATATTATCTCCCCACCCACCTTTGCCTTTCTACTGTTTTCTTTTGACTTTTGTAAAGGGAGGTTGGTGGAGCTTAACTTCACAATTTAGTTCACAGTCACTAGACCAATGAGAAGCCATTTCTGAAAGAGATGTGGATGACTGCATTTCACCTGGAGTTCCTGAATTACTGAGACAAAACTAATGACTGCTGGGACTTTGTGTCTCCTTTCTTTGAGGAGAGTGTGAGAACAACTGTCTACAAAGAATATTTGCAACATATTGCATGGAAGCTTGGTGGCATTGCAGGGGAGTAAAAAATGGTGGAAGGGCAAGAATGGATGCAGAAAGATCTGTCTTTGACCTATTTGACCTCAAATCCATTCTTCACTCTTCTCTGACTGCTGTGTATAATCTTCTCTGGGGTTGTGGGAGGGAGGTGTGATTTCTGTGGTGACATCACAGAAATCACAGGTTATATAATGACTGCTGGTTTCTGGTTTGGTTTAACTAATGGAGGCACTAGTAGAGACTGGAGAATGAGAAGAACTGAGAATCCTGTGTATATCTCACTTTCTTCTTCTGCCTTGAGCGGCATCTCTGGCAACATCTGCATCTTTTCTGCTGGTGTAGCTGCTGCCACGGTGACCATAAATCTTGAGCTTTCTATCAAAACCTCCTCTTTTCATTCCTCTATATTCTGTTTGGCTTCTCAGCTCCCTCATTATCTGTGTAACCAATATCTTTCATTCAGTTTCCTCTGTTTAAGGCTTTTTCAGTGCTTTCTGTTTTTATGTTTGGATCCTTAAACTGACACATTAAGAGCTTTAAAAATGTTTGTTGAATGAATATATTTGCTATATGGGGAACTGGAAAATTCCTGGGGCTATTAGAAACAAAATATTACAGGAGGTGGAGACATTTGAGTGAAAAAGGTAATGAGTTTGATTTTAGGCAAGGAAAAATTGGGAAACTATAATGGTAATTAATCATTGGCTAAAATAGGGGAAAAGGCTTGGAACGAGGAGTACAGATCTTGAGATCTCTTTCCATAGAAATGAATCCTGAACTAGAAGCAATCACAATAGAAAAAAGTAACAAGCAAGAATGTGTAAAAGATGAAAGAAAAGAAAAGGTCATGGAGAAAAACCCAAGATGCCATAGAAACACACTATTTAGGAACCAATAAAGGATTAGAAAGTTTAGTCATAAAGTTATGAAAAGGATCTGCTTAGTGTTAAGGGGGCAACATCCTGGAAACCAGGTAAGAGAAATTAAAAAGGAAAAAATAGCTAAATGTTAAGTAATACAAGGCAGTTAAGGAAAACAAATACTAGAAAGGTTGATCAAATTTGGTGGTTAGGAGTTTGCTGATGATCTTGGAAGTTTAGTTTCATTAGCAGTGTGATGATTGACAAATAGTTATATAGGTGAAGAACATTTTATTTATTTATTTATTTATTTATTTTGTTTTATTGCTTAAAGTATTACAAAGAGTATTACATATGTCTCCTTTTTTCCCCCCTTGACATTCCCCCAGCCTCTCCTACCCCCCAGTGTCTTGTGTCCATTGGTTATGCTTATATGCATGAATACAAGTCCTTCTGTTGATCTCTT
>NW_005371219.1:281048-296025 GCF_000412655.1 Myotis brandtii
CTGCAGTTTGCCAATCAGTTTGAGGCAGCTCTGCCTCTGTATCTATTATTGTTCAAAAGTTTGTAATGGTCTCTATTATCCATGAATGAGTGAGATCATGTGGTATTTTTCCTTCATTGACTGGCTTATTTCACTTAGCATAATGCTCTCCAGTTCCATCCATGCTGTTGCAAATGGTAAGAGTTCCTTCTTTTTTACAGCAGCATAGTATTCCATCGTGTAGATGTACCACAGTTTTCTAATCCATTCATCTACTGATGGGCACTTAGGCTGTTTCCAAATCTTAGCTATGGTGAATTGTGCTGCTATGAACATAGGGGTGCATATATCCTTTCTGATTGGTGTTTTTGGTTTCTTGGGATATATTCCTAGAAGTGGGATCACAGGGTCAAATGGGAGTTCCATTTCCAGTTTTTTGAGGAAACTCCATACTGTCTTCCATAGTGGCTGCACCAGTCTGCATTCCCACCAGCAGTGCACAAGTGTTCCTTTTTCTCCACATCCTCTCCAGCACTTGTCGTTTGTTGATTTGTTGATGATAGCCATTCTGACAGGTGTGAGATGGTACCTCATTGTTGTTTTGATTTGCATCTCTCGGATGATTAGCGACTTTGAGCATGTTTTCATATGTCTCTTGGCTTTCTGAATGTCCTCTTTTGAAAGGTGTCTATTTAGGTCCTTTGCCCATTTTTTGATTGGATTGTTTATCTTCCTTTTGTTAAGTTGTATGAGTTCCCTATAAATGTTGGAGATTAGGCCCTTATCAGATATAATGTTGGCAAATATGTTCTCCCATGTAGTGGGCTTTCTTGTTGTTTTGTTGATGGTTTCTTTTGCTGTGCAGAAACTTTTTATTTTGATGTAGTCCCATTTGTTTATTTTCTCTTTAGTTTCCAATGCCCTAGGATCTGTATCGGTGAAGAAATTGCTTCGGCATATGTCTGAGATTTTGTTGCCTTTGGATTCTTCTAGTATTTTTATGGTTTCCTGTCGTATATTTAAGTCCTTTATCCATTTTGAGTTTATTTTTGTGTATGGTGTAAGTTGGTGGTCTAGTTTCATTTTCTTGCATGTATCTGTCCAATTTTCCCAGCACCATTTATTGAAGAGACTGTCTTGACTCCATTGTATGTTCTTGCCTCCTTTGTCAAATATTAATTGAGCGTATTGGTTGGGGCTGATTTCTGGGCTCTCTATTCTATTCCATTGATCTATATGTCTGTTCTTGTGCCAGTACCAGGCAGTTTTGAGAACAGTGGCTTTGTAATACAGCTTGATATCTGGTATTGAGATCCCACCTACTTTGTTCTTCTGAGGTTAAAGTATACAGATAATTTGATTATAGAAATTTTCTCAGAAATAAAAGACAGAGCTAGAACAGTAGCTAGAAGGGGCAAGATAAGTGTCTTTTAATTTTTTTGCAAGAAATGTAAAATCTAAATAGATTTATAGATGAAGGAAAACATACCAATGGATATTGATTGAATGGTAATGAAGAAACAATAGAGTATAAATGATAGAATAAAATGCTGAGGAAAGTGAGTAAAAACAGTGTTCAGAACACAGGGAAATGGATATACTAAAGAAAATGGAAATACTTATTTTGACATAGAAAGTGACAGATGTTTATAGATAGAGAAACAGATTTGGAGATAGAGAGTAGGAAAATTTATGGACAATGTGATAGTCTGGATCTTATCTGTTGAGACTGAGGGAATCTAGATATTGCTAGGCATTTTTGAGAGACTGGTTGTGGTTAGATGACAAGAAATTTATGAGCCAGGGGTGTCATCAGAGAAAGTGATTGGTGGTCAAGGTTAAGGGAATAGTAGTGGAGAAGGGTAAGTTTGAGAAGTAATAAAATGTTGTGGGAAAGTCAATAGCACTTGGTTACCAACCAATTACGTGAAGATGGACACCAAGTTTATTGCCACTGTTAGAAATAAGCACCAAGTTTATTACCACTGATAGAAAATCAGTGTTTCTGTGGATGGGGGAGCAAGTGAAATAATGAGCTTATTGTATGACATCTTAAGTTTGAGTTCAAAATGTCAAGCATGCAATTGGAGATGTTGGACTAAATCTCAGAGAAGCAGAGGTAAATTTAAAGTCAATAGGAAAAAGTTGATAGTGAAGCTAAGAAAGTGAGAACTCTGAGGTATACAGTGTAGAATAAAAAAAGTTATGATGCCAAGAACTCAATGCATAATCACATCTAGGGATAAGTGAGGAAATGAAATCAGAGAATATGCAGATATGAAAAATTAAAAATCTTTTCTCAAGCAGAAAGTAGCAGTGATTTCTAAGTGAAATTCCCCTAATTCAAATGTTTCACAAGTGAAGCTATTGGTTTTGTCCATATCCTGCACATTTGCATCCTAAATAGACATTTTGCAGAGCATTCTGAATGGCCCTAATGTTTTTCCACATTTAAGAAGATGAACCCATTCACAGAGAAGCACACTAACTGAAAGACAAATTTCTGCAAATGGTTTGTAATAGGCACATTCATGGGTGACAAAGCACACTGAAAATTCTTAGAGCTGCATGTGTAAGAACTGAATCAATGTCTATGGATGGTAGGGGGTGAGAATATGGAGCTGTCAGAGTCTTCAAATTCTTTCTTGAAAATGATAAAGATGACTTCGCTAAATCCTTTGAAGTAGATGCTGCACTGCCATGGTCTCCCAGGAATTCACTGTGGTTTAAGACTACACTACAGTGGCTAAGTCTTTTGAAAGACATCTGATATACCTATATGAGACATGATATTTTTCCATTCATCTAGGATACTGTTAATAGTTATCTCCCATCCCCAGTGAAGTAAAGTCAAATTGCTTAGATCAGGGACTAATTATGGGAGTGGAGGGAGAAGTGGGGGTTAAATCAATATCAAATAAGATACCCTCTGATATACACATGCTCTGGGATCTCTCTCCCTTCCTCACTGCATCCCTCCATACTTACAACCGACTTAAATTTCCTTTAAGATAATTCCTTGTAATTGCTAAAAAGAATGTATACATTTATAATGAATCAAACTTTCTGCTTTGAGGAAAATTCCTGATCTGAAGACTTAGAAGCATCTAAATATTTCTGCGATAGCCATCTAGCAATTCCTGTGAGCTTATAGGTATTGTCTGGTTTCAAAATGAAATCTTAGGCATGTGAAATTATTCTAACTTCTTAGAGAGGGCTTACATCTGCCCTCTCCTCTCCATTATCTCTAACGTGTGTGGCTCAAATAACCTTCATGTCTAGCCTTTTTATGAAACTTATGTCTTAACTCTCCCCTTACCTTTAATCTCATTCATGCAAAATTATTTTTCATATTGCTATCAGAATAAAGTTTTAAAAACACAAATTGTTAGTGTTATTCATCCATTTACTCAAAAAAGATTGGTTGAGCACCAACTACTTATCAGAGACTACATTACATGCCAGAAATACAATAATGATAAAAGCAAATCTAGTGAGAAAGACTTACAAACAAGTAATCACACTGAAGAACATCAGAACCTGACCTACGCAGGAATGTCAGGAAAGGATATTCTGAAGAGGTGACAGTGAAGGAGGGGAAGTGGAGAGCGGGGGAGTAGATAAATTTAGACAGAAGAAACACATGTGCAATGGGGCCAGGAAGGGAACACATGACATGAATGAAGAGCTGAGAGAAGGCCAGAATTGCTGTAGTCCAGAGAGGGAGGTGAGAAGAGTTGGAGAAGAAGCAAGGGTCAAACTGTGTTGGTTCTTATGGGCTCTTTTTAAGGTCTTTGGTTTTCATCATAAGATCATTGCGTAGTAATGGGCTTTAAACATGGTAAAGTCTGGGTTAGATTTTCATTTTTAATAGATCTGGTTTTGATGTTATTATCAGATTGGAGTAGAATGAGTACATTTGGGGAGACTGGAGAGTTCTTTGCCACCATAGTCCAGATGAGAAATATGGCAACATGGACTAGGGTGATGACAGTGGAAGAGAAGTTAAAGTGATGGATTATAGAGACATTTTACTAGTCATTTGGTGACAGGATGAATATGGGATAAAGGAGATTTAGTATCAAGGATGCTGCATATAATTCTGGTTTATGAGTCAGCACAGATGATGGCGACATTCGCTGCAATGTGGAACACCAGGCGACAAGTAGTTTTGGAGGGAAACTAGATATATTGAGTTCGGATGCATTCGGTTTAAAGTGACTTTGAGATTTCCAGGTCTAAAAGTGTTGAAAGGCTTCCCATAGCCCCAAGAGTTAAATCAAGTCACTTCAGATTGGATTTATAAAATCTTTGTGACCTAAGCTCAGACCAATCTTCTGTCATACTCACATATGCTCCATATTTCAACCACTCTGAATTAGTGGAAATTAGTTCCTGAATGCTCCAAGGTATTTCAGTTTGATTGCTTTGCAAATACTATTACTTTGGCTGGATAGATATTTCTTTCTACTCCATTCTAGAATGCCTAGTTAACTCTCATTTTTTTAAGACTTAGCTTAAACATCATCTCTTATGGAAATAATTCCTTTTAGTTTGTCCTAACATTACATATATACATGTTTATGTGTCTGTGTGTGTAAGTGTGTCTATGTGTACACACAGAAGCACGCATGTATATATACATGTAAATAAGTGTATTGTATATGCATATAATTATTTATGATTGTCAGTTTATTAGCCTTTCCCTCTAGACTGTTCACTCTTTGAGGTTGAGGACTATACTTTGTTCATTTCTATAAATCCATTGTGTAGCAGTCAATAAATGAATTAAATAATAGAATAAATGAAAAACAAAGTTTGAATTCTTTTTCTTCTTTCCAAAAAATATTTTTTTAAATAGACTATTTTTAGTTATTATAATCTGAGACTACAGATAAGACTGAAAAATCAGAATCCTGTACCCCTGAAATATTTATGTTAACTATGCTGAGCTAAAAAATTCATCAATCTGTTTCCTTGCCTGATCAAAAGTAAAAAGTCCAATTAAAAAGCCATATTATCTTTCATAAGATTCATAGAATATAATTTTAACGTAACTATAAACCAAAAGTCAAAATCATTATGCAAAAGCAGAAATTTTAAAAATGATTTTTCCTGACTATAGAAATAATATATGCTCACTGGGAAAAGCACAGAAGTGCACAAAAAGTATAAAATGTCAGTATAATCTGACCACCAAAACAGAGTGACTTTTAATACTTTATTCATAAAGTGTTTCTGTCCTTTTTCTGTGTGAACGCATATTGATTCCTAATGGAGAAAAGCATTAGATATACCAAAGGCCAGCATTCCAAGCCACTTCAGAACTGGCGATCAGAGTGATTATGAGCTAAAAAATACATGAAGATTTTCTAGTCTTCTCGAGGGCCTGCACCTCCTCCTTCCTCTCTTTAAGAAGTTAGAGGACTGGTCAGGGCCAGGCTAGCCTTGAGCAGGCTGGTTCTTCTCTCTCTGCAGAAATACATAAACTTGATAGTTCTAAGAGTCAGATTGGGAGAGAGTTAGTAAAAGACTGCATTTGCTCCCCAAGGCCGGAGCTTTGTGTTCCACATAGTTCTTAACTAGGCACCAGGGTTGTAGGGGGTATTATTCAATTACTGGGAGTTTTAGCTCAGCTGCTGGGATGGATGAGTCATCACTGAGTCCGGTTTAGATTCTTATGTACTGTATGCCCCTCTAGAGAAGTATGTGGGGAGGACAGATGATTGTTAAGCAAGTACTCAGCATTTCTTGCTTCCAGAATATACATGCATCTAAAATTCTACATTTCAGTTCTAACTAACATCACACATCTCATAAGATTGTGGGATAAAGTGGTGGCAAAATCATGTACAGATCACATGATCATCTAGCCACAATGGAATACCACAATACCATCTGAGGGATCCTTAGAAAAAGATAGGTATATGTTATATAACTTATGCACAACTGCATACATACATTCACAAACAGGCACGCACACATCATAACAAAAGTGAGCTCCAGTCATGGCCGATGTTGCTCAGTTGGTTGCTCATCCCTTACACTGAAGGTCTTGGGTTCCATTCTCCATCACAGCACATACCCAGCTTTCAGGTTTGATGCCGGTCAGGGTGTGTACAAGAGCCACCTGATTGATGTTTCTCAAACACATCTATGTTTCTCTCTCTCTCTCCCTCCCTCTCTCTCTAAAATCAATAAAAACAAAACAAAACAAAACAAAAATTCTATTTTTTAGCCTGTAATCACTCTGATCGCCAGTGATGATTAAAAAGAAAATTTTTTTAAGTGAGCTCCAGACATAGGATATTTTCAGAATTTTTTATGTTTATTTTATGGCAATTTTTAAAACCCCAAATATGTTTGATTTACTTTTGTTTGACTTTACAAAATGACAGCATTTTCAATCAGTTGGCGTAGTTTAATTCTAATATGGCAGAGTGGCTTATTTTTAGACATCTTTTTTCCTAAGTGTTCATTCATTCTCTTACTATTCACTTGGTTACTTGGCTGAAGAGAAATGTCACAATTATTGGCTGTGGGTTTCTAAGCTTAGTTTTGAAGGCAACAAGAACACTGTAAATGTTTCCCTCGCCTTGTTGGCATCTGTGCCTATCCTGCCATCTGCTCATGTTTAGGTGTAGCGGTGTGCACATATTTTATTCATGGCCTCAAATCCCTGCTCGCTTTCTTACCCTGTGAATTACACTGAATTTTTGAGGAAATCTAAAACGAAGTCAACAATGACAAAACACCAAAGGCACCAAACATCTTCAGCTTCTTCTGTTCAGAGCCCAGTTGGCACCGTTTTTAAATACATTGCTTACCTGCCTTGTTTTCCTAAAGTCTTGTCATCTAAGCAGTTGTTGAAGATCTGGAGGTGACAGTGGTGTTACAGAACACAGTTCTACGAAGATGGCAGGGGCGTCAAAAAGGCTTTCTCAGGTTTCTTTTATCCAGAACATCTGAGAAAGCTATGCTCTGAGAAGTGTGAGTCAAGCAAATGAGAATGTGTTTTTCCACAATGGTGCACCATGGTCTGACCATGGCTCAGAGTACTTTTTCTATCAGGGAGCCATTGGCAAAAAGAAAGAAAGAAAGAAAGAAAGAAAGAAAGAAAGAAAGAAAGAAAGAAAGAAAGAAAGAAAGAAAGAAAGAAAGACCAAAAGTTTAATGGTCCATCTGATATTTTCTTAGCTTAACATTATCTGCTATCATTAAATTGCCTCCTTCATTGTCTTTGTTCTAGTTTCCCTAGAAATAGTAATTTTTAGATAAGTCAGAGTAAAACTGATAAGAACAGATCTCTGCACTTGATCTTAGCCACCTGAAACCTATATAATTTTGTTAGCCAGAGGCACTCTAATAAATTCAATAAAAAGGAGAATAAATAATAAATAAATACATAAACAAGCTAGAGTTGTTATTTTTATGGTCATCCATCCTTTCACTCTGAAATGTAAGTGACATTTATTCAATCATTGCTCCTTCTTTGAAAAATTGTACATTTTTGTTTATAGAGAACCCAGCTTATAACATAACTGTGACTATAATTCTACATTAAAAAGTGTTGATGCACATTAATCACCTTAAATATTTTTTCCTAATTAAAGAAAGGAATACAGCCCTGGGCTTTATCACCTTGGCTTTTAAAGAATATTGTTAGACATTGAATAACTTAAAAATTGTGTTTGTATCTATTAAACTGTGTCCCAAACCAACAACATAGAAAATTTTCATAGTTAAAAACAAAATAAAACAAATACCCTGGATATAAAGATTACATAAACCAAAAGGAAGATATTTGTAGTAGATGCTGTAGTGTTTTGCTCAGATTCCTTTTTGAGGACCAAAACACTTATTAATAAAAATATATTATTTAATTATCTAACAAAGGATGAATTTTGAGCATCTGTTATATAGCAGGGTGGTAAATAAGACAGGCATGATCTTTACTCACTTTTAATATAGAGTCTATCAAAGTAGATGGATATGGGACAAGAAATACATGTGATGACTAATTTGAAAATAACACAGGATAATATCAGAAACTTACATTAAAGGTACTAACCCAATTTTTACTTGTAAAATTGTAGAATAACAAGAAGATAATTTTTTTTTTTAGTTTGGAAGTTTCTTTCATTGATGGAAGTCCCTTACAACAAGCAAAAATAAAATGTTATGATTTCAGCATGGAAATTAAAAATAGTATCCCCCTCAAACATGGCTAGCTTTAGTTGTTTTTGCTTCCCCCTCACTTGAAGGTACCCCTAAGATGTTAGGAATTGCTAGTGATACCATCTGTCATAGAGATATTTAACTTCTCTCAAGGCCAGACATTTTTGCTTAGAGTGGCCAATACTTAGGCTTTAAAAAGAGACCATCACATTGTTCTGACTTGGAATCTCTTCTTCTTTATCTTTAAATTGAACAAAAAGTATTGGAGAATGAATAATAGTGTCTTCAGTGTGTTTTAGCCCTAGGAAGAGTTAGGATAGTTTTCTTCTTGCAAAAGACTGATGGTGAGAACGGAATAAAATATGCAATGCGCCTTGCACATTGCTTGGCACATATTACTCAGTAAATTTTAATTCTTTTCTGTTCCATTCATCTAATGAAAAGAAAATGAAAACACACCTGCATACTTGCTTCTAGTATCCAGTTTTTTGGTACGAGAGCCCCAATGCTCCTGGGTTAGAATTCTATGGTTGGAAAGCATACATTACATTTTCCTGTAGGTTATACTGATGCTAAGGGGGGAATTAGAGGTTTCTGTTTTGAACCATGTTTTTAAGCCACTGAACAAAGCTGGAGGAGCCCAGCTGCCCAGGCTGCTGTTTCCTCCCCTATATCATTGACACGCAGCCAAGTTCACATCTTCGGTACCCCAACCCCTTTCCTCCAGTGGCCCCACGTCTGTTTTGTTCTGTGTGGGAGGCAAACAGTCTTCATGATCCTGATTACCTGGATTAATATTGAAAAACTTCTTCAGGCTGGTGTCCCAGGGAAATTGGAAAAGTTCCCTTTATATTTGAAATGAATGAAACAGTGGGGCTGAACAAAGGACTCATCTCTGATAATCATCTCACCTTCTTGTCAGTCAGAGTCCAATTAAATAAATGACTACAGGATCTCTTGTCAATTGTCGGCAGATCCAGCTCTCACTTTTAATCAGCCTGCACATCATGTAGCCATTTAAATTCTCTTTTCACCCTTTTCTTTGTCCATAAATATGATGAGATTAGGAGTTGAAAAGAGTAAGCTTAAAAAAGAAAATAAATGTGCAGATTTCTCTAAGCATTCTTCATATTCTTTCTAAGTCACCTTTTTTCTTTCCTCTGCAGAAATAATCAGGTCACTGACTTAACTTGTCAGAATCACTGAGGACTTCTGAATGCTGTGGGAGGGCTCCATTCAGGAGGTTTCTAAGGACGGGTTTTTCTCATTTTCACCGCTATTCCTATCTTTAAAACAGATAGCTTCCATTTCAACAACACAAACACACTCTTTAACTGGAAATTGGTTGGGGAAAAATAGGTGCTTGAAAACAGGAATGTATTGTCTGTCTTTGAAAGACTGAGGCGTCTGTCCTCCTCGTCTGTGGGTATGGCCCGGTAATGAGTGTTTATATGCTCCTCAGATTGGGTGAGATAGGATCCTTTTTCTCAAGAAGAAAGTCCTTGAATCAAAGAGGGATGCAAGTCAAGGGCACACCAGAAAGGCAGACAGAAATGGAAAAAGAGAAGAAATGAGGACTCAGTAATATTCACATTGACTGATCTGCAACATTAATCTAAGCTTGGGCAGAGAGTTCCCGTCATCAGCCTTGCCATCCATCGAGGCAGCAGTCCCTTTAGAAAGGGAGTCTCCGCTTGTGGAAGTCTTTCCCAGCAGGAGTCTGTCCAGATGCCCAGGCACCTTGGGAGAGAAAAGTGCTCCCATCACTTTTTCTTTGTCTTACTTCAATTCACATGAAAATGGAAGTTTTCAATTAATGTGTGCCAAGGCCAAAAGCAATATAACAAAGGAGACTTAAAAACAACTTGTAAGACTTTTGTTTGTAGCAATGTGATTTACTAGTATCCTACGAATGCTAAAAAATGTTGCTAGGCAAAATTTAATAAGACGTTTTGACTGCATGGCTGGTTGAAAGGTGGAAAGGGAAAATCCCCACAAGAGGCAGCTGTCTTATGGGCATTTGCTGGATTTAGTGGCCAGGTTTTAAATCAGCCCTTGGGGTGGGAAACAAAGACTTGGGCTCTATAAGATGGAAAATGAACTAAAACCAGGATCCTAACATGTAGTGAAAAGAAGAACTCAGAAAAAATATATATACTTACCAACAAAAGCAGATTATAAGAAAAACTATTTTGGTGGTTAGTGGAAGACAAAAATGCCACCTCAGAATTTGTAACCCTAAGTCTGGCCTTATCTCATTCACTGTTTTGAAAAAAATACTTAAAGATGTTCATGTTCCACCTCCAGCATGTAAGACAGTCCTTGGCATGAAGTAAGTGCTCAATACATTTGATTGAATAACATGTTGTCGAATGCTAAGCTGTTACAAGTCAACTAAACTAAATTGCACCACTGAAGACCAGTCCAAAAAATGTAAATCACAATCAATTGCATTTTCTTACTACATTGTAGGAAATTGGAGAAAATACACTAGAACAGAGAAAAATACTTTTGAGCCTTTAAATGAAAATTCATATAAATTGAACTGTGGTGATTATTACAATTTTAAATTTTATGATCTGAATTAGTTATTCACCCAATTGTATTACATACTATCATACGGATAAAAACCCTGTCTTGCCATACTTGTCAACCAGAATCACTCATTGGCAAATCTTCTGTGTGTTTGGGATTAAATGGATAATGCAGTGTACATAATACAAAGAAAATTAAATACAATGGCTGTCTGACTCTGATAAAAGAAATATCCTTACCATTTGCTGATTGCTTCCTTTTTTTAATTTCTTTTTTGTAAGAGGATGAGCTCTGGATCAGCATAAAACAAAATAAGTTTAAGGCAAATTTGTGCCAGAAAATTTAGTCTACATTTTTCAGCCAGAAATGATCATATTGCAATCCTACTTGAGATCTAATTTATCTAAAATAAAACAAAAAGCCCAGAGGAGCCAAAAACACATCTTTTAACTTTTTGTGTTGGTGTGTGGGCAACGTGTGTGATTCCAATCCATTTTCGCTGTTGTAGGGATGGTGGTGAATAGAAGCCCAGTCAAAAGATATGAAGTAGCTGCCCTACAACATGGACGTTGATATGGCGAATACTGCTACCGGACAGAAGCTCAACACTGAAAAAATCTCTGGGTGAAGAAGGTCCTCAATAAATACTGAGGATCATTAGCAGTTGGCTTCAGCATAAAATATATTGGAAACAGACATCTTCAGATCTTTTCCTAATTTGGGTTTAAAAATTTATGCTAGTGATAATTTCAATGCATAAAATCATGCCCACATACCTAAAGTGCAGGAAAAGGAGGAGTAAATGAGTGACTAAAGTAATCTCAACACAAGATACTAAAAGCAATTAGATTGCCCAAATCAAAACAAACAAACAAACAAACACTAAAACTGGCCATTTCAGCCAATTACCTAGGAGTATAACAAGCAGAGGACAGTATGCATATATGGGTGAGCTTTTGTTACCAGAGGGGAGAGGTCCTCATCCCCATGGGTTGGTTCCGGAAATGGAATTCTTGCAATATTCCAAGAAAAAGAATTTTCTGAGACTTGCACAGGAAGATGTGATATTGTACAAAGTTTTATTTCTGTGGACTCAAACCCCTGAATTTCCAAGGTCTCATCCCCCCCAGTCCTGCCAAAGAAGAAGTCCCATTTTTCCTTTTGCAGGGCTAACATTAGAGCCAGTGTTCGGAATTTTCTTTCCCTGTCTGCATAGTCCAGTATAGAATCAGGCTAGCTTAATTTGTGTTTCCCCACTACAGCCCGCCAGTCCATTGCTTGTGGGGTCCACAGGTCCACATGGCTATGAAGGAAACACGGGCAAATGCAAGGAAGCCAAAGACAAGCCAAAAGCACAAGAGCAACAAGGGAGAGAATTCCTTTGTTTAGGAGATGATGTGTTTCCAAATTTTCATGAGCTCCCAGTGGCCACACCCACTCTGGCCAGCAATCTTGGTTCCCAGGTGTGACAGGCAAGTACCTTCCCTGTGTCACCCCAACTTTACTGAGCAACTTTACTGTCTATATTCCCTTTGTTGGATCCCTTCCCCCAGTGTTTTGTATGGAATAGTCTGGTGGTTCCCTGGGGAATGCAAAGTTTTAACTTCCTGGTGAAAGCAGTTCAAATGACATGCTTATAATTTCTGGCTCCCCCCGGCCCTTGCTCCTTTTCTATTATTAATAACTAGCTAATTACAACAGTGTCCCTCACAATTACAAAAAAAATTAGCGAGTCTATTATAAAGATATTGGGGAAACAGGAACTTGGAACAAGTATTAGGGAGTTACTTGTTTGGGGAGGGTATCTGCACTGGCCTGAGATCCTCTGAGGACCATTTTTGTATTGGAGTATCATCACTGGCAAAAGCTGAGAATTGCTATCTTAACTTTTCCTGAGGATCCAGAATAAGCCTATGCACTATTTCTTATTTCATAATTCTGAAGATAGGTATTTTTTTTTCTTTCCCCAAATAAATATAGCAAACAGAATTCAAATACTTTTCACATCCTCTCATCAGTGTCCAATCGTAATGACTAAAGACACATTAAGTTTTCAATTATTAACATTCTGGCTAGCACTTCATAACAAAGTCTACTTGCTAATTGAGATGAAATGTGTTTTGTCATCAACAAATCGAAACAATATTGTCTATGCATGCTACAACATTTGTTTCTCTCTTTTTATATCCTAATATGAACATATCATTAGTTTAGCACCATTTGGTCATCATATCCACTCTGGGTTTTGGAGCAATTCCAAAGGAATCAGATATTCTGATACAATACATTAAATATGTTGACTTCCACTCATTAATTTTGGAAATTAAATGGTCATGATTATTAATGTAAGCTTTCACCACTCTCCAAGCTTTCAAAACAGAATTGGAAAAAAAATGGCATTACATGAATTCACATTGGGAAAATGTAACTAAGCCAGTGTTCTTTGGGTGGGGGAGGGATTCTTCAAGGGAACATCAAATTGTTTCTGTTCTATATGCATAGGTTGGAGAGAAGTAGCTCATCAAAACGACAGGGGGGAAAATAGCAGGGTAACTGTTATATAACTTCAATTTAGAATTTTTGAATTATTTTTGCTCAGCTTATTGCTCATGGTGCTGCATCAGAAAAAAGTCACAAAAATCAATATGAGAAGGTTTTGGAAGATACACAGCATGAAGACCCAATTTGCTGCCTTAATGCCTAACTACTCTGAGCTGGGAAAGAGGTTAATCAATGTGGATTTAGATGTATTTCAGGTTGGGATACCTTCTTTAAAGGATATGGAGATGGCTAGATAATTGATCTCCGTATCACCTCTTGACCAAAGTAAATCTGTTTTCTCTTTATAACAATGGATCTAGGAAAAAAAAAAAGCAGAGGGATGCCGTAGGTTTCATCTTAGTATTGTTATATGTTGACTAAGCATGAAAAAGGAGCATTTGGAGAGAGGTGAGAAAAAGTCAGTAGTGAAAAAGTTTCAGATGAACATAAACTTTTTCTTACTCTCCTTATATGTACAATCTTTCAGGGCCAAAACCATAACATTGAAAATCAGGCTCTTTAGTTCATGGCACTTTCTATAAAAAGAGTTCATTGGCCTTACCTGGGCAAAGAATTACACTGATAGACAGTAGCCAGCAATGACTTAAGCAATTTCATCTTCCATGCTCTCTGTCATCTTGTACCCTAACCATTTGTCTTAGAGTCACTTATTCCTTCAAGAAATGAGACTGTCATCTTCTGGTGGCCTTCAAAGTAGTTAGGTGACTATCATTAATATAGTTATTTTCTTTGCTATACAGATTCCTCTATTATTATTTACATCATTAAAATATGCTTGTCTTAGGTCTAAGGAATCAATTCAGATTTAGTCAATAAAACTGAGAACTGTCTGTGTATTAACAGTTTTATCATTTTTTTCATTTAATGTTCATAACAAACTATCTGTGTTCGCAGTGGGATAAAAAATTACTTGATTCATTTCTAAAACCAGCACATCAGGCAAATACTGTATATACTCAAAACTATGTGAGAAAAATAGTTTGAATTGCTCATAATGTATTTAAAAAACATGATTTTGTGATTACAATAATATATAGTTATATAAATATTACCAGTATGAAAGGTATGCAGTATGATTAGATAATAAAGTGCACAAATATAAAATTTAATTTCATAGTGTTTTTAATTATGTATAAAAGAGAGCCATATGGTTGAATATCCAGAGTTAAATATCATATACTATCTCTGCTTTAAAAACTGTGTAATTAAAATTCAGATAATATATGCCCCAAGAAGCAAAATTAAATGTTATATTAATATGTTCTGAATCTAGACTTGGGGTCAATTACTGCCTAGTGAAAGACGTTAGGGCTTGTAGAAAAGACCAAATGCATTGGACTGCAATACTTTTCAATAAGATAAAATGTACCTGCTTCTGTTTCCAAGTACTGATGTATGTTGACTAGTGACTCCAAATTATTTCTTCCTTGAAACTGTTCCCTTTCATGGTCCTGTCTATTTGAACAGATACCATGTCTCAGTTCACTTCTCTCTTTTATCAGGGAGAGAATTAAATAATATATAACATAATTTGTGTTACAAAATCTTTTCTAATTCCCACACTGATTGTCTACCCGTATGAACAGACTATCTTTTTTAAAAAATTTAAAATCTTTATTGTTTAAAGTATTACATATGTCTCCTTTTCTCCCCAATGACCTCTCCCTAGTTGCCCCCAACCCCTTGCACATGCCCTCACCCCCCTACTGTCTGTGTCCATTGG
>NW_005371219.1:296379-297695 GCF_000412655.1 Myotis brandtii
TGCATATATCCTTTCTGATTGGTGTTTCTATTTTCTTGGGATATATTCCTAGAAGAGGGATTACTGAGTCAAAAGGAAATTCCATTTTTAATTTTTTGAGGAAACGCCATACTGTTTTCCACAGTGGCTGCATTCCCACCAGCAGTGTTAAAAGGGTTCCTTTTTCTCCACATCCTCTCCAGCACTTGTTGTTTGTTGACTTGTTGATGATAGCCATTCTGACTGGTGTGAGATGATACCTCATTGTCATTTTGATTTGCATCTCTTGGATGATTAGTGACTTTGAGCATGTTTTCTTGACTCTTGGCCTTCTGTATGTCCTCTTTCGAAAAGTATCTATTTAGGTCCTTTGCCCATTTTTTGATTGGATCGTTTATCTTCCTTTTGTTAAGTTGTATGAGTTCCCTGTAAATGTTGGAGATGATCTTGTTCCAGAAAGGATTCACATTGTCCAGTACACAACATGAAGATATGTCTACTGCTCAAGAAAAATCTGTGAAAACAGACATTAGCAATAAGCATGACATTTAATAAAACATGGTCTATTGCTACTGATCAAAAAACACTAGAAACACACCTCTGTAAAACAAAGCTAAATTCATTTGTGTTATTTTTGATACATAGCAAGGTAACTGGGGGGTATATAAAAAAAGAGGGAGTTAGGGAAAGGTACTTGTAGGCTGGAGTTAACCACAGCTTGGGCTCCTCAGGAACGGTCAGAACTTGTAAACTAAGGTTTTCAAACAGTCAGAGGTCTTATGAACCCAGACAAAGTTAGATCAGTCCAACTGTGGTTTTATCTTGGACTATATGGGCCTGAATGAGGTAGGAAATTTGAACTTAGGTAATGTGCTTGCATATCATGGTTTGGTATAGTTTGCCTGTATTCACCTTTGTAAATCAGAGGATAGTTTTGCAAGTTGTTGTCTCTGTTTAACTTCTTGATACTGAAATAATTTCATTGTTGTCATCCTCAATATGCAGAGAATCATCCTCAAAATGATTTCTCCCTTTTACCCTCAAACAGCTGTTCTTTTTTCCACCATTCATACTTCAAATATTTATAAATGATCAGGAACTGTACTATTGCTATATGAAGTTTACTAGAGGCCCGGTGCATGAAATTTATGCGGGGGGGGGGATCCCTCATCCCAGCCTGCACCCTCTCCAATCTGGACCCCTCGAAGGATGTCCGACTGCTTCCTTTGTTAAACGGGTAGTCAAACATCCCTCTCACAATCCAGGACTGCTGGCTCCCAACTGCTCACCTGCCTGCCTGCCTGATTGCCCCTAACTGCTTCTGCCTGCCAGCCTGA
>NW_005371219.1:297813-325195 GCF_000412655.1 Myotis brandtii
CTCCCCTGCAGGCCTGGTCCCCCCCCAACTGCCCTCCCCTGCAGGCTATCTTGTGGCGGCCATCTTGTGTCCACATGGGGGCAGCCATCATTGACCACATGGGGGTGGCCATCTTGTGTGTTAGAGTGATGGTCCGTTTGCATATTACTCTTTTATTAGATAGGATACTCTAGCTAGACAATGTTTTAATTATATGTTTATAGTAACTGTAATTTGGCTTTTCTAGTTGTATCTGTATTTTTTTAAAGATTCTAATTTTTAATTGAATTATCCTCTGCAATGAACTAAATGTTTGCATCTTCCCCAAATCCATATGTTGAAAATCTAACACCCAATGTGATGCTATTAAGAGGTTGGGCCTTTGGAAAGTAATTAGTGGAGCCCTCGTGAATGGGATTAGAGATCTTATAAACAGCACCCAGATCCTGGCCAATGTGGCTCAGTGGTTGAGTGTTAACCTGTGAACCAGAAGGTCACGGTTTGATTCCTGGTCAGGGCACATACCTGGGATGCAAGCTCATCCCTGGTGGGAGAGGGTGGGTAGTGCAGGAGGCAGCTGATTGATGATTCTCTCTCATCACAGATGTTTCTATCTCTCTCTCCTTTTCCATTCCTCTCTGAAATCAATAAAAATATGTTTTAAAGGTACCCAGGGAACTCTCTTAATCTCTTTCCACCATGGGAGAATAAAAAGGCAATATGCAACCCCAAAGAGGACTATTACTAGACTCCAACCATGATGACCCCTGATCTTGGATTTCAAGTCTCTAGGCCTGTGAGCACTATTGTTTATATGTCACCTAGTCTACGGTGCTTTGTTATAGCAGCCCAAATTAAGACTTCCTCTAATTCACGTGAGAAAATATTTAGTCTTTACCTACTGTGGCAGACAATGTTGACTGAATTATCAATAGAAGTTTTGATTTGTCGATGAGCACATGAATGTCTGAAATTGCAACTTCATTTCTCTATCCTATCTAATAATAGACAAACATGGTAATTAACCGTACCTCCGACACGCTTCCCATTGGCTAATCAGGGCGATATGCAAATTAACTGCCAACCAAGATGGCGGCCTGCAGCCAGGCAGCTGAAGCAAACAGGAGGCTTGCTTGCTCCGGTGATGGTTTGGTTCCCTGCCTGCCACTGCCGGCCTCTGAGCTGCATTCTAAGAAACAATGTTTCAATTATAGAAGCCAAACAAACCCAGATACCTGCTTTCAGCAGCCGAGGTCTCAGAGCTGGAGCCGAGCCTCAGAGCTAAAGCCGGCTCTCAGTTCCAGTGACAGCCATAGAAGGTAAATAAATCCCAGAATAAAAAAAAAGAAAAAAAGGAGCGGTTGGGAGCTTCAGTCATCCGCCAGCCTGAAAACGGCCCTCAGCCCCTTCACCCAGACTGGCCAGGCACCCAGGCACTTCAGTGGGGACCCCCACCCTGAAGGGGGTGTGACCAGCTGCAAACAGCCATCATCCCCTCATCCAGGCTGGCCAGGCACCCCAGTGGGGACCCCCACCCTGAAGGGGGTGTGACCAGCGGCAAACAGCAATCATCCCCTCATCCAGGCTGGCCAGGCACCCCAGTGGGGACCCCCACCCTGAAGGGTGTGTGACCAGCTGCAAACAGCCATCATCCCCTCATCCAGGCTGGCCAGGCACCCCAGTGGGGACCCCCACCCTGAAGGGTGTGTGACCAGCTGCAAACAGCCATCATCCCCTCATCCAGGCTGGCCAGGCACCCCAGTGGGGACCCCCACCCTGAAGGGGGTGTGACCAGCTGCAAACAGCCATCATCCCCTCATCCAGGCTGGCCAGGCACCCCAGTGGGGACCCCCACCCTGAAGGGGGTGTGACCAGCTGCAAACAGCCATCATCCCCTCATCCAGGCTGGCCAGGCACCCCAGTGGGGACCCCCACCCTGAAGGGGGTGTGACCAGCTGCAAACAGCCATCATCCCCTCATCCAGGCTGGCCAGGCACCCCAGTGGGGACCCCCACCCTGAAGGGGGTGTGACCAGCTGCAAACAGCCATCATCCCCTCATCCAGGCTGGCCAGGCACCCCAGTGGGGACCCCCACCCTGAAGGGGGTGTGACCAGCTGCAAACAGCCATCATCCCCTCATCCAGGCTGGCCAGGCACCCCAGTGGGGACCCCCACCCTGAAGGGGGTGTGACCAGCTGCAAACAGCCATCATCCCCTCATCCAGGCTGGCCAGGCACCCCAGTGGGGACCCCCACCCTGAAGGGGGTGTGACCAGCTGCAAACAGCCATCATCCCCTCATCCAGGCTGGCCAGGCACCCCAGTGGGGACCCCCACCCTGAAGGGGGTGTGACCAGCTGCAAACAGCCATCATCCCCTCATCCAGGCTGGCCAGGCACCCCAGTGGGGACCCCCACCCTGAAGGGGGTGTGACCAGCTGCAAACAGCCATCATCCCCTCATCCAGGCTGGCCAGGCACCCCAGTGGGGCACACTGGCCATTTACACCGTGGACCTAGTGCCCACAAAGCATCACTCAGCTTCCCCCGAAGTGGGACACAGGCCCTGTCACCACCCCAGAGCAACAGCCCTCCAAATCACAACCAATGCTGCGGAGACCCCATGGCACCCACAGCCCAGCCCTGCCCAGAAATGGTTGCTGTGGATGCCAAGTAATGATGTCACATAGCACTGCCGGGCTTTCGCTCCCTACTGATAACTAGCCTTGTAGTTTCTTCAGCCCAGGAACGCAACTTGCTTTATAGCCAGGTGCAAACATTTCACACTTTAACCAAATGTCTGTGAAGTGTTTTCCCGTGCCTCATCTCATTTGATCCTCACAGAAGTCCTGGAGTAGGTAGATAGGAGACTCAGTGGAATCCTATTTTCTTTTCATTAGCCGGAAAATGGAGATTTAGAAAGTTTAGAAACATAACCCGACTGAAAAGAAGTAAGAAATGGTGGACCTTGAAAATGACTTCAGGATTTCTCACTGCGCAGAATATAGTCAAACACTGCTGCAGTTAAGTATTTTACCCTTTGTTCTTTCTGCGTGATCTACAATAATAATCCGCTTCATGTTGTTATTTACTGCTATGTTGCTGACAATTACCTGAAAGAGAAGTTGGGGTGCTTCACTGGGCTGGAAAGAGTTTAGCTACATCAGAAAGCAGGTCTAGCCGAAACCGGTTTGGCTCAGTGGATAGAGCGTTGGCCTGCGGACTGAGGGGTCCCAGGTTAGATTCCGGTCAGGGGCATGTGCTTTGGTTGTGGGCATATCCCCAGTAGGAGATGTGCAGGAGGGAGCTGATCGATGTTTCTCTCTCATTCAATAAAATATATTAAAAAAAAAAAAAAGAAAGCAGGTCTAATTAAGCAAATTTATTCTATAGGCTAAGTCGACTCACACATGCGCAATACATATAAAGCTCTCGCTGCCACCAATTGCACGCACGTGTTTCAATCTGTCATTGTCAATCGTGAATTTGGTTGACACTTCCATTATAGATAATAGCGATATTAAAATATTTCTTTTAATTAATTTCCTTTCAATGTGCATGAATCCATGCACCGGACCACTATTTTTCTATAATTACATGTGACTACTTGATGAAGTTATGGCAACAGGATATAAGTGAAAATGGTGTTTACATTCCAGGATGCATGTTCAACTAAAAAGGGAGATGCATGCCCTCTTTTCCTTTGCTGATGGCTAGAATGCAGATGTGATGGCTGGAGGTTGCCCAGCCATGTTGGGAGTTGAAATATTTACTATTTTAAATTTTAGAAATTTTCAATCATAAAACTTTGCAAAGTTTCTTATAAGACATGTCTTATATTTCAGAAATTTTGCAGATATAAACTTAGTTGATCGTTATGGTAAACTTGTCAAGGAGACAGGAAAAGTATAAATGACTTTGTTTTGTGAATGAGGGGATTGAGACTTAGAAGAATTATCACATGCCCAAGCTAACCAAGTGTACCAATCCAGGGCTAAAGTCCAGGCCATCCCTGGTCCAGAGATTGTTCTAGCACAATTCTTGAGTGTTAACTCATGCTTTCTCTGGCACTCAATGATCATGGGAGGTTAATCAGGACTCCATGTTTTTGTGGAAGTGATTTGAGTTTAAAACACAGCTGAAAGAGGAAGTATAATATTTTCAGAGGCACCTACCTGGTAAACTTCAAGTCTGGGAGCCTCGGATCCTAGCTCTAACTCTGTTCTAACTTAACTTCTTGTCTGTTAAAGGAAAGAGGTAGAAAAAAATATCTCTAAGCAATTTATTCTCTCTAGAGACCCATCCACTCTGATACCTTCTGATTGGTTACAAGAATCTAACTAACATATACCTGTATGCTTCCTATTTTGGGAGAAATCCTAAAGAACCCAGAGAATGTATACTGGTTTACAAATAATCATTAGCTATTTGGGAGCAATCTATTTCAGGAATCCTTACCTGAGAATATCACCAAAACTTTGTATGATTTGGGAATAAGTTTAATTTCTATTGGTTTCCATGGCAGTAGGGTTACTATAATTAGAAATTAAATTTTATATCAGTATTCCATATCCCTTGCAATATTCAGAAAATGTTTATACTAAGAATTATTTGTTTTTTTCTTTTAACTGGGTGTCTTGTATTTTACCTGACAGTGCTTTGTGACAAATATCAGAAACTGGCTTGCTCATCGTCTAGTTCAACCCCCTACCATGGAAGCCAATGAAAACTGTAATGCATTTTGCAGGTACTGTCTATCTGATGCACTTGTCCAAGACTTAAATTAAGACCTGGATTACATGGTAGGAGAAAGGAAGTATGAAGCCCATCTCACTATTGCCAGTCACACAGAGGCAATGGTCTTCTGAGCTAACAGATGTAAGCAGAGCTTTGCAGTTTTGTAAGCTGCTTCCTGGTTGTGTGGCAGGAGAAGCAGCTTTTCTGGGACCTCAGTTCTATGGGTTAGCCTTGAAACTCATCCCTGGAAACTCAGCCTAGAGTCTGTTTCTTTAACCATTGCCTTGATCCTTTAATAAATGCTATTTTGCTTCAACTAGTTGATATGGATTCTCTTCTTTGTAATTGGAGCATGGGTACAGTTCCTGCATTATTTTAAATGGTAAAGAGAAAGGGAAAATAAGATTTCTCCTCCATTTTTAAACTTATAAACTCCATAAAAGTAAACAATTACAAATATAGCTTCCATTCCACCAGCCTAAGTAATCCAATATTACAAATCAAACAAATCACTTTTGTATTTTTTACCATCCTAGCTCATATGCAGATATCTCTTTTTATATTGTGATCATAATGCAGATATAATTTTACATCCTACTTCTCTAACCATAATGCCATAAATACTTTCTGTGTTGTTACATAGATGGCATAATTATTTTAATGGCTGTAAAGCAGTTCTTCTGGTTGCTGCATCATAATTCATTTAATTATTCTCTTATTTTTAGATGCAAAGGATCTTTTGGCCATTATAAATAATTCTTTAGCTAATAAAAGGTTTTTATCCTTCTTCTGAATTATTTACTTGAGATAAATTCCCAGCAGTGGGATAACTAGGTCAAAGATTGTGAATTTTCTGTGTCTCTTAAAATGTTTTTCCAAAATGCTTTCCACAAGGGATGTAACAATTTTAACTGGGTGACAAATTTTATTGATTATTGAATTAAGGGAAGTCAGTGAAAGCTAAACATCATTTAGAATGTATGTGACCCAGCTTTCTACAACCCACACACAGAAAGGGAAAATGCAGTTAGAGAGTGTGAAACAAATAAACAACATTAGAGTTTTATTTTTAACAGAACTTGATTTTTCTGATTGTTTAAGTAAATCTTATTTACTGTAAAGTTTAAAAAATGTCTTTGCACAAGGAACCAGAAGTAGCTTCTCTGTGTTTGGTTTTTTTAATTGATAAAAATTAACACCAGCATGAGCCAGTTTGGCTCAGTGGATAGAGCATTGGTCAACGGACTGAAGGGTCCCAGGTTCAATTTCAGTCAAGGGCACATGCCTGTTGTGGGCTCCATCCCCCATAGGGAGCATGCAGGAGGCAGCCCATCAGTGATTCTCTCTCATCATTGATGTTTTTGCCTCTCTCTCCCTCTCCCTTTCTCTTTGAAATCAATAAAAATATATTTAAAAAAGAAAAGAAAATTAATACCAAATACTTATTATTTGGTGTCAGATTTGGCTCAGAAACTTGCTGTTGCTGCCAATGTGGTGGCCATTTGGCTTTTGGTGAGGAGAAATAGTAAAAAAACATTATTTTTAACTAGACTGTTCTTTTGATTTAATTCCAGTGACATTCAAATATGGAGTTTTGTCCCAGTTATTAAATTCAACCTAGACTTATGAATGTAACATCATACTTTTCCATCAATATTACGCCCCCCCCCACCCCCCACCCCCCGTGGCTTTTAAGGTTTCATCTCTAACCGCAGGCAGTTTCTGGGGTTGGATGCTTAATACAGAGGAACCTGGATGATTCCCATTAGAAGACAGTAATTTTGGTCCCACTTGAACTATCAAAATAGAAAATGCTTTCAAGTGTCAGATCTCCTTATGACATGTTGCTATCTTAGTGGTAAATTTTGGACAAACCTGATTACATAATTATCATGATGGTAGCGGACATTTTTCAGAGTTGAGCAACTTTTCTTATAGTGGTCTGACTGAATAAGACAGGAAAACAGCCCTTTTTTTGGGGGGGAGCAGACAGTTAATATTTTCAGCTTTATGGGCCTCTCGGCCACAGGATTCAATTATGCCCTGATAGAGAGAACCAGCTATAGAGAATATGCAAATAGATGGGTATGGCTGTGTTCCAATAAAAGTACGTATATTTACAGGAAAAGCTCTAGGCCCATTTGGCCAGCTGGCTACAGTTTGCTGACCCCTGGCTTCAGGAATCTGGCTTCAGATGACCTCTAGTAGTAACACAATTCTGTTTCAGAGATCTTTTAACACTAATAGGATAATCAACTTTACAACAAACAAAAAAAATTAATAAGAAAAATAAAACTTGACTTAAAGTGAACTCTGATGATGTCTTAAAAATAAATAAAAGTTGTGTATGAGATAATCCAGAAGCAATAAGAAAGAATGCTGCTACTTATAAATAAACTTGGAAGAGAAATCCAGAATTTGACAGGGCTTTAGAAAATGGATGCCCTCAACAAGTGCCAATCAAAAAGGTTCAAACCAACCTAGGACAGGGACTGAAGTGGCTGACCAGTCTCAGGCACAACACCTATGACCTAGCCCTCATTCTTTCATAGTATTCGTTCTCTAAGAGTCTGAGTCAGTCTACGGACAGAGTATTGACCTTGGACAATGCCTAGAGTTAAGAAGCATCCTTAGAGCACTGCACACTGCCCCATCCCAATGGGCAACCCTGGGGGCTGTGTTAGAGGTTGAGTCTCTGAAATATTAATAAGGAGGAAAGTGGTGGGATGGGAGGCATTTCTAGTCCAGTGTCAATGCCAATCAGTGGGAGAGTCAGAGCAGCATCTACAAGTGCTGTCTGCATTGTAGTACAGGTGAACACCAATTTTCAGTTTTTTACTTTAACTTTAGTTAGTAGGCTCCCATTAGTAGCATGTGCTTATTATTCTGAGTTAGAATATGCTCAGCTGTCATACTTACAGTAAATATAGCCTAGATAACAATGGCTAACATGTATTGTGTATACATGGAGGTCCATGTAGATCTGCAAATACATTTTTTCAGTTCTCACGGCTACTTTATTAAGTGGGGGATGTTATTATTTACATTTTCCAAGCAAGGAACCAGAGGAACAAAAGATTTAGAGAGCTACCCTGAGTTACACGCTGACTGTGGCCACCATATACCCAACTGTCTTGACTGTAAGGCTCCTAAACATAACGTTTTACTTTCTCCTTTTGGTTATGTAGGTGACAAGAGATCTTTCTTCCTTTTTTCCTATTACTTCAAGTAAGCAAGTTGGCAAATATGGAAAATAGAACACTTCCTGTTAGAAATGTCTGGTCACCTTTAACATGGTCCGTAAGAAACCTGAGCTGTAAAACCTCCCTGCACATACAGGAATGCTACTGTTGCGCTTCTGCTGCCTGGTCACTGAGCAAGGTGCACCCTCGTGGGTAAAAGCAAATGTTCCTCCAAGTGGGGGGGTAGGGGGGTTAAGGGGACCCTGGCGATGTAGGAAGATGGCTTCCACAGGGGACAGTGATTCTGCTTGTCCCTCTGTAGGACCAATACTATTCCTATTTCTTCTCAGTCTGG
Organism: Myotis brandtii; assembly: GCF_000412655.1. Taxonomy (NCBI): domain Eukaryota; kingdom Metazoa; phylum Chordata; class Mammalia; order Chiroptera; family Vespertilionidae; genus Myotis; species Myotis brandtii. Next base: position 306,063 of record NW_005371219.1, read on the forward strand.
GCAATAATATCCTGTGGCTTCGCCTCATGCCATTAGATTCTCCCAGAGCTGTCTTTCTTCTACTTCTTAGAATCATCTTGATCTTCACTCCCTCCAGCTGTTCCTTGGTGTCAATCCTTGATTCCCTGATGGCTTGATCACAATAGCAGCGGTTCTCAACCTGTGGGTCGAACGACCCTTTCACAGGGGTCGCCTAAGACCATCGGAAAACACATATATAATTACATTTTGTTTTTGTGATTGATCACTATGCTTTAATTATGTTCAATTTGTAACAATGAAATTGGGGGTCAACACAACATGAGGAACTGTATTAAAGGGTCTCGGCATTAGGAAGGTTGAGAACCACTGCAATAGAGGTATTAGTTTTTCTTTAAACTGTAGTGACTTCTCTCCACATTTCAGAGGTTGATGTGAACATGGAGGTGGGAAACAATTGAATGAAGATGCAAAAAAACCTATTCCTCTATGTTTCATGGGAACTTACCTCTCTGCACTCCTAGTTCCCAGGCTCTGGAATTCTAGGAGTGACCAAAATATAAAAAATATCAGGTGTTTTTTATATTTTTGTTGGCCAAGTTTTACATTTTTTCCAATAAGGATACTTAAAAAACAAACAAACAAACAAATAATTACTACCATAACCAGTATTGTTTCATAAAAGAAAGAACATTTTTAATACTAGAAGCAGGCCATACTCTTAGAAAAAGGAATGGTGCTGTCTTTAAATTGAACTCATTTTGTTTTATAAAAAGTTCACTACATTGTCCTCATATTTTTCATTTTTCCTCTGACAGCTTATAACTTAATTTTGAGCTGGCTCAGGTCCAAGGGCTGGTTGTTAGGGAAGTGCTGGTGTAATGGAACGAGCCTTATCTTTGGAGTCAGACAGATCTGGCTTCAAATCCTGGCTTCTTCACTTGACCTTGAGCAAAGCAGATGATGGGTCTGAGGCTCTCCTAATGGGAGGACTTGGGAGGCATCCAGCACGGAGCTGTGTGTACACCTGGTGAGAGTCTGTTCCAGATTCATGTCCGCTCTTTGTCTTCCTTTTCTCCTTTATATATCACAACCATTGAACAACAAGGAACAAGCAACCTAACATGAAAGCTATTTTTAATGGTTTGGTTTTCCTTGATATAAACATGCCAGTTGTTTGAATTGTAGCCTTTCCATAAATCCACAAACACCAATTAGTAAAAATAAACTCAGGTGACTTCCGAATTATGCCCTGCAATGTTTTGCACAATTGGCCAATAAACAAACAAAATAAATAAATAAAATAAACATGCAGTGAATCTGGTTCATTTCTCAGACTCTGGGCTAACCCGACACTATTAGTGTGAAGGCTACCTGTGTGACTCTTATTCTAATAATCTGGAAAGAAGTTTCCCTTGCCTGTTCAACTTGGTCCAATGCAATTTCTCTTTGACATGTTCCAAACCCACACCACTACACAGGAGGATGTGGAAGGCCACATGAGGAATAAACCCCAGGAAAAGTTGACTTTATAAATTATTATTGTTTTTAATTTTAGGGATTAAGACCAGTTTAAGGCATAAAGAGTCCTTTACCCATAAAGGGTAGCAAAATATACTACCCCAAAGTACGACACTTTGGCATAAGAATTGTTTTGAGCTAAAAGCAATTGAGAAGGAGAAGATATAAGAAAAGTTCCTTGCCCTTGCCCTTGCCCTTCCCCTTCCCTTGTTTGCCTAAATCAGTTTTGCATGACATAAATGTATCCCTCTTCTCTCTACCGAGAAGGACAAACGTTAATCACCAGAAACAATTTTAGATCCTACCTGGCTGGAGACGGCACCAGGAGGGCAGTCTACATAACAAACTTCACTAACTAGCCTTTGTCTACGATTACCTTCCTCCCATATATTTACCCTCCCACAGTGTGCCCGCCTGAGAAGCCAGAAACTGCTTTTTCTTTGTCCTGTCATTTCTCTACAAATTTATTGTTCTTTTTCTAACAATATGCAAATTGAAGTTTTAAGCCATCACTTTGTTATTCATTTTTTTTCTTGGTATCTCTCATGTGTGCATGGGATATACGTATAATAAACTTCTGTTTGTTTTTCTCTTGTTAATCTCTTTTATTACAGGAGACTCAGCCAAGAACTCAGAAAGGTAGGGGAAAAATTATTTTTCTTCTCCTATGCTCCATATCTTTTTAGACTTTTGTAGTTATTGCTATAGCTCCAACACCTTGAAATAGCTCTTGGCTGTGACAGGTATTGAAACTACCTTGGGGTTTTTTTTTGACTCAGCCTTAAAACCCAAAATCTCTTGATGGCTTTGACCATCACTCGTTTTGAAGTGCTACGGAATTTTTCAGGTTTTTCCTAGGGGAAATGGTTTTTTGCTCACACAGCTCAGCTAAATACAGGAACAGATTATAACAACCCCAAGAGACTCTCTAGTGTGAATCCCTCAATACAATCCTTTTTCAATTAGGATGAATAATTTTCCTTCTCTCACTACTTCTTTCTCAGATCCTTGCCCTTTGAAGCCTGAAACTGATGTAAATGCTAATTTGAAATTAACATACAATTTCTTTGCTAACCTTCGCTGGCTCATTTCCAACTTCTTAACATGGCCTCGCACACATACCAGAGACACCAATTTACTTCATTTTTAAAGAGTTCATAACTATTTTTGAGGTAAGATTAAAATCTATTAAATTCTCTCCCTTTTATATGTGCATGTATGTGTGTGTATATGTTTGCAGGTGTATACGTGTGCAGGTGTATGTGAAAAGCAAAGGAATTAGACTAATGTCCTATAACATCCTGTCTACCTTATGAAGCTGTAGGAGCAATTGAATCTTGAAGTAGTCACTTCTATTTATCCCGAAATTTTAGAAGTTTCCAACATTGCTTACTCTTCGGATATGTTATTGAAAGGGCACGCATACAGGTGATAGATCCCATGGGGCACTACCCCAAAGACCATCCCTTTTGCCTGGGGTTGTCTAAGCCTAAATCCTTTGAATCTTGGAATTTTTTTCTGCTTTTCATATATGTTCTCTTAATTTTTGTGCCTATCTTTCTAATACAGTTGTTCTCAACCTTCCTAATGCCGTGACCCTTTAATACAGTTCCTCATGTTATGGTGACCCCCAATTTCATTGTTACAAATTGAACATAATTAAAGTATAGTGATTAATCACAAAAACAATATGTAATTATATATGTATTTTTGGATGGTCTTAGGCGACCCCTGTGAAAGGGTCGTTTGACCCCCAAAGGGGTCGCGACCCACAGGTTGAGAACCGCTGCTCTAATAGCATAGCTTCACTGAGGATGATTTGGCTTTCAGTGACCACTCTGGGGAACGTTTGAGTTTAACATAATTGTTCATTTGAGAGATGTATTAGAAAGAAAGGGAATAATATTTCCCAGGACAAACAGGCAACATTTTTCATTGGTACCAGAGGCTCCTAAACAAAACGCTCTTCAAAAGTTGCTTCACTAAGAGATTTTTTGACCAAAGCTGCTGGACAATCTTTTAAAAAAATTTTTTATTGTTTAAAGTTTTATATATGTCTCCATCCCTCCCCCTACCCCCCACATCAGGGGCAGGGCCATGTGATAGGCTGGAAATGGGGCACTGATCAGGGGGGGTGGGACCAAATGATAGGCCGGAAGTGGGCACCATATCGGAGGGCGGAGCCTCGTGATGGCCGGAAGTGGGCATGTGATCAGGGGAGGGGCCAGGTGATGGCTGGAAATGGGCACCTGATCATGGGGCAAAGCCATGTGATGGCCAGAAGTGGGCAGGTGGTCAGGAGGCGTGGCCACATGATTGTTGAAGGGTGGGGCTCAGTTCCAAACTGAGGTCTGCCTCCGCCTGTCTAAGGGGTCAACACACTTCCCCTCCCAGACTGGTTTGAGGACTCTGGGGCTGCAAGCAAGATCTGGGGTCTAGTGACAGGCTGGGGCCAAGGCTTAGCTGGTCCCTGGAGCTGCCATGGAGCTCTGAGTGTGCTGTGCGCCAAATGGGTTCTCCAGGGGAGGAGAGATGCGGCCATGGAGGTGGGGTGGCATCAGGGACTTGTACCAGGCGGTACCCGGGCAGAACCATGTCTCAGAGAGCGAATGCAGGAAGTCAGGCTGTTTACAGACGGCGAATCAATTTATTTTCGAGGTAAAAGAAAATCTGCTAGGGGTGGCAGGTGGGGGAATCTGGATACAGGGAAAATTATGGTACTTTGGAATCTAAGCCACAGCCGGGAGGGGAAGCCGGGGGTTCTACACACAAGGCCCAATGTAGGGCGACTCCACCAAACTTACCAGCTGGGAGGGAGCCCGGGACAAGAGCAAGAGCCCAGAGACAGAGGTGTAAATAAAGGCACCCTGTCCCTTGGGAATGAAGGAGGGGTTTAGGGGGAAAGGGTGGAGCCCATCAGAGCAAATGGCCACAGGGTGAAGGTGCTTACCCAGAGGTCACAGGTAAAGGATTTACAGGCTGTGGGCAAACAAGGGTTCCAATTCTAGCTCAGCCCTTTTACTGCTGTGTACCCATGAGGAAGTCACTGTCCCTCTCTGTGCTGCTGTAGCCTCACCTTTACAATGGGCCACAGCAGCTGCTCATCCTGCCCCACTTGACCAGAGGGCTTTCCCCTTCCTAGTCAGCACCCGGCCTCACCACCCTTCTCTCCCCCAGCTTTCCCAGCACTTTACAGGACCCCCTGGACCTCCTTCATGGATCTTGGACAAGCCACTGCTCTCCTGTCTCCTTTCCAATCCCAGCTGTCCGAATCCCACAGGAAAGAGAGCAAGCAGAAAGGATGTTTTGGGAGGACTTTGGCAAAGGGACTGTTGACAGGTGTGAGAGCAGGGGCAGACTGCCAACCAGGGAGATGGCACCTGGCAAACAGAAACCATCCAGGGATTCAAGGGTTTGGGACAAGGTGGATACACCTGAGTGGGCAGGAGAACAGGGGGCACAGCGTCATGATAGGCTGGAACTTGTTGTTGGATCCCATTGACCCCCCCCCCACCCCCGAGCACACACACACTCCTACCCCCAAGGGCAAGCCTTCACACCCCCCCTCCAGTGTTGTGTCCATTGGTTATGCAAATATGCATGCATACAAGTCCTTTGGTTGATCTCTAATAACAAACTCATGCAATGAAAGATTAGACTTATTTCCTGGTAAATCCCCCTCCCCACCCTATCATTGTCTGCCAGTTGCCTCCCTATATCCAACTCTTCCTCTTTTCCCTTACCCTTCTAATCTCTGTGTCTGTACCTCTATTTATTCCTACCTTTCTTCCTCTTGTGCAGATCACTTACTTTATCCCATTAATTTATGTATCTGAAATGCTAGTTTCATCTAATGTTTTAATCCTGCCATAAGTCAAGTATATAGCCAATGGTAGAATTTAAACTTTGGAACCAAGCTAAATTAACTTTAACTGAAGATTTTTCTAAACCCAGACAATATAAGCAAATATTCATAGCAGAATTTAGAATTTTTTTTTGGGGGGGGGGGGTGCATAAGACCTAGGGTTATCTTATTTATATTAAGTTGTACACATGTTGGTTGGAACCTCAGATGCTATATTCTGAATGCCATAGCTAATTGGACTTTTGTTACAGTGTTAAAAAAACTGCTTTATTTTGTGTTTTCAATATGTGGCATGTCAACTTTTATGTTAGTGACCAAAGCACACAACACACTATATGAGAAATAGTATAAAATAACTATGTAATGTGTAGCCCCTTTCCAAAAGCTATACTGTTCTTACCACCTACAATCTTCTGGAAAAATTAAAAGAACCAAAGACTTCTTTAACTTAAAAATTTTAAAAACCTTCAGAAATCCTTGAACTCCCTTGACTGAAGAAACTCTTACTATTTCTTATGGTCACATGTTTCACTCCCTCAGGGACACACTGGTCACTGGAAGCCTCATGCACTTAATGATTTCACTGTTTATACAAAACTCTTCCCTACTGCATGCAGATAGAACAAAATATTGCAAGGGACTCATGTACTATACTGATTGTTGTCATCAATTGGTAAAGCTGCCTTCGTATAACATCTTCCTAAACAGCCTTTTTATGATATTCAACCAGAAGACTTCATCCACTGGAAAAGACAGGAAAGAAAAACAACTCTTGAACCTCCCTGGAAGTGAATTTAGCAGGTAGTGTTAATAATAAACACTGTGGACCAAAGGGGCCATATGCTAACCTGACTAGCTCAGGGAAGGCCTGCATGGCGGTTGTGCAAACTCAAAGACCTAAAATAACCACAAAAGATGGTCTGAAAATTAAATATTTAACTACAAACAGGTTATAGTATAGTGGGTAGTCATGTCCTAGGCCAGTATTTTCCCCGACAAAGATCAACTTAGATCTTTACTGAGCCCTTTTGTCTTTTTGCCTCTAAGATAACATAGCTGGGAAATGTCTGGGTAACTTGTAACTTCCCCTTTTTCCGGACCCCTCAGGGCACAACAAATGGCACCAGGGCATTCCTTCATTGTTATTGTTATCAACTGTTAAGCTATCCTCTATCCATCTATGTAAAAGAAGTATGTGTCCATCATTTCACTTTTTATCCTATCCCAGAGGTTTCCCCACTTTGCTTTATCCCACCTCCTTAATCTATCACCAATGGATTTCATGTAACCCACCTATGTCCCTTTCCTTTGATTGCAATGTATAAATACAGATGTAACCCACCATTCTCTGGAGCTTTAGCTCAATTCATTGAGGTTCTGCTTCTGGCATATGTTGACAGTTTGGCTCAAATAAACTTATGAAACTTCTTTACAGGTTTCAGTGTTTTTTTACGTTAACAATACCATCATTAAAATTTCAGGGAGTCAATCTTTGGGTTCACATTTCACAACTAAAGAGGGAATTCAGAATCCCATAGGGAAGGCTACTGGAATAGGGGACCTCAAGCTTAAGGTTCTTGGAAATTTTCTAGAATAATCCATCTTCAGACACTAAGCTAAGAACTTTGGAACAAGCAGATGACCTCAGATAGTGGACCAGAACACCCCTCTAATTCTTGCTGTGTTTGATGTGCTTGTATACATTCTCTTTCTTATTTTCTAAATATCACTGGTTTCCTTTAATACCTGCAGCCTTTTATCTCTTTTCTTTCTTCCTAATAATAATTATTAGAGCATACTCTAAAACCTTTCTTAGACTATCCCAAATACAGTCCACTCTCCTCAATCTAACTGATGGATAAATATGCCATCTACCACCAGACCCGCATAATCAAAACCTTTGGGCAATTTTGGTCTCATCGAATTAAACCATAGGGCATTACAGCTGGTGATGTTTCACTTGTGCCTACACGAACAGGTGACCTTAAAATAATCAACCGGTGACTTTGCTAGTGTCCTTCTTTCCAGAAAAAGAACCATGTATTATAATCTATTGATTAGATCCTAAGTAATTCTAAATTTTAACTCAACAACTTTTGAAGGGCGAAGGGCCAGAAACTTGTCATCTATCTGGAAAAGATTAATGGAGTTCTAAATATATAACCCAGGTAATGTAATGCCTTGATTTCAACTTTGTATCATAAATGACTTCTTTTTCCTTGGATTTCCGTGTGGCCCACAGATACTACCTCCTTTGTGGCCATGACACTAGTCCTGTTTGTATCACACTAACATCTGATTTACCTTAGGAATAGGTAAATAAGTAAATTGTCATAAATCACCATGATTGGAAAGAAGATACTTATTATTATAATTCTATATATAATGAATATAATTGCATAAGTTGGATGTGAGTTCCTACAGGGGGGTATCCATAATTATTCAAAGACTCTACCTGGGAGAAGTACTGACTCACTGTTTATGCAAAAAGTTAGAGCAATATTCACCATGGTGGGAATCAGACAAACAGAAAATACTATAAGAAACTTACTCTGTCAGAAGTTATTAGCAATGTCACCTCTGCCTTACATGGAAAACAAGTCAGTTTCAACTTGTTGTCATGCGTAGGGATGCACACTTCTATTGCTGTTTCTTGTTTGCTAGTTCTGGGGGCATCTGTGATTTTGCTAATACTTTTTTATATACTTGTGCAAGAAGCCACAGCTTGCCAATACTGTCAGTGCACCAAGGAAGGCCGATGGACCTTGGGTGTTAGCAGAGCTGACACTAAGCACCAAGTGTTGAGATAGTGGTGGCTCAAGGCAATTCTCTAATCTGATAATCCTTTTACTGTTTACCAAACTTTACCTTGGATATGTCTGTATGCATTGCTGAAGGGCAAATGTGTATTCAAGTAAATAAAAGGCGGACCAGGCCAGAAGTTGGTGTGTCTCTTCAAGAAATATTCTTCACCTGGCCCCCAATGCCTTCTAAATTCATATTTCTTTTATAGAATTTTCATTTGTGCATTGGCCCATCCTTCAGATCCTGAACCCCACTGCGAAGGTCGCAGCAACTTGGATAAATGAAATGAGTACCAGAAAGGTAGAACAGGCTTAAGGAAAAATCTATGTGGTTTGCTAATCTTCACAGCATATAGAATTTATTATCTTGACCCCAGTTAAGCAACTGAGATTCTTGGTTCTGAATCAGCCTACAAAGGCTATTCATTATTACTGTTTTTGTCATGGTGATCACACTGCTGGTTTGTTGAATTTTATCCGTAGTGTTAAATGTTTCTTAAATGATAATATAACACAAAAAAGTCAAGAAGATTTTGTAATACTATCGACTATGGAGACAACTAAGCAATCCACAGACAATGAAGATATCTACTCTTTCTTAAATTGGTCAACTTTCTGTAAGAGAGATAATTATAAAACAAAGATGAAGACACTGGGAGACTGAGATACAGACAATGATGAGACTACATATGACACTGGAATTCTGACCCACAATCTCTGCAGCAATTGACCAAGAATGGCCAGAAAATGGTAAATGATTACCAGCTTCTGTATATATATATTTTTTGCCCTCTGCTTCCATCTCAAGATAAATCAGAAAGTCAAATATGCTCCCCAGATCAATCATATCCAATGCACCACTTCTGTTTAGCCCAGCTCCTGCTTCCTGGTGCCAACAACCTCTAGTCAGAGCACATTTGAAGCTTTCCATTTTGGGGCAGTATACAGCTTTCCCCACTTCCCTGGCCTGCATTTGAGTTTCTAACAAAAAATAACGCAAACAAACAAACAAACAAAACCAGAAGGTGTCCCCTAATACTGTTTGGTCTACATCTACACTATAGCCACCAAGATGCCGATGGCCATGCAACACTGAAGTAGCTTATAAAGAGTACTCCTTGCCAGGATTTGGTTGGTAACAGAGCATGAATGGATGCTGTGCTGGGGGAGGAACGGTACAGTTACAATGTTGTAGGTTATGATTCTAGTTAGAAGAACCATTGACAGGGCCGCAGTGAAAGGAGAACCTTTTCAGGAAGAGGCTTTTCTGCAGACTTACTCTTCTGAGGTCTAATCCAGTGGGGAGCACATGATCTTCCTACAATAGGGATTTTGTGATGCTTGATGTTGGTAAAAATAATCTTGTCTAGCTCAGAAGAGACTGATACAGATTGGGCTTGTCATTCCTCCTGGAAATTGAAAATTTATGGAATAAACCCCTCCATCAATCTGTGCAAAGTAAATGGCCTGTTTCTACCATCTGAGCCTCATGATAGTTATTGCTCCTCCTCCCTAGGTGCCAAGAACAAACTAAGTGTAGAAATTGAGAGTCTAAAATTTTCAATAGCTGGGGAGTTTTCATTCATGTTTTGGCTGCCATTATAAACCCCTCCATCAATCTGTGCAAAGTAAATGGCTTGTTTCTACCATCTGAGCCTCATGATAGTTATTGCTTCTCCTCCCCTAGGTGCCAAGAACAAACTAAGTGTAGAAATTGAGAGTCTAAAATTTTCAATAGCTGGAGAATTTTCATTCATGTTTTGGCTGCCATGCAAAAAAGGCATTAAGGTTTGAATATAATTTTTTTTTTTTTTTGCAGTGGGTGGGACACAAGGAGCCCTGGTAGTAGAATTTTAATAGTAAAATGTTGCTGGTAGTAGAAGTTTAACGGCAATATCATCAGCATCAGCATAGGATTTCTTTTTGTAAAGATGTTTAATGATTTCAACAGATGCTGACCTAATGTATCCATCTTTGCCTTTTGAATGTGCACAGTGTCTGGACAGTCAGGGCCTGGGCTGGACACACCCAGTAAGGACAAGGCTGGCTTGATGATGTCACTATAGCTACTGAAGCTATTCATTCTCTCCTTCTATGGTCAACTAGATTCTTAAATATTGCACACTGTTTCCTTAGGTAAAACTGTATTTTCATTCTGATTATAGTTAAAATTTGTGGGCCTAGATGTAAGTCTAAGATGAGTTTGTAAAACTTCTTTTCTAATCTTTTAAGCATTTTATTTAACTTAGAGAAGATATTTATTTTATTTTACAGTTTGAAGAGATGCCTCCCTCCATCCTGTGAACACTGTCAAGAACTCTTACTTTAAAAATAATCCCTTTACTTATTCACTGATTGACCTGATTCTAGAGTATCATTCTTATAATTATTCCTTGGTGTAAAAGATTAGCACTGTAATGAAAAGTTTTTAAAAATTCACTTACATACTCTAGAGAAAATTCTTGATGTTTTACTCTTATTATTAAACTTCATTTTATTTATCATATAAAAATCTTCAGTAAGAGAGTAGAAAACACTCTTGCCTTAAAGTCAGATTGTGTGGGCTTTTAAAAAAAAAACACTTGTTAATTATACAAATATAAAATGTTTAATATTTGTGAAAACATCAACCATCAAGTGAGTGTTAGTCTTGCTAATATAGGGAATTAATTTAAATTCCTAGAGCTTCAGGGTTTCCAAAATCTGTAAATTAAAGATAATAATACCCAACCTGACAACTTCACAGAGTAGTTGTGAGAAAAATCTACTTTTCCAAAATACCTCAAGAATAGTAAAGTGCCCCATAGTCACATTATTTTATTAAGAATTGTTTTAATCATAGTCATAGTAATTCTTAAAGTAGTTAATTTTTGTATAGCACATATGTTTTGTGGTCCTGCCCAGAAACTTTCTCTAAGACTAGAGCACTTATCCCCAGCTGCTGGAAGGGCTGAGAGAAAATGAGCCTTAGCCACCAGTCTTCCTTGGAATCATCTCAGGTGAAATCACACCTCACTCAAGGTAATAAATGTTTCCAGGGATAGCCCATATCCAATGACTAATTAATTCAGTGGTATAAATGACTGACTCCCTCACCTCAATTTGTAAAACTCTAAAGGGCCATCTAAACTCTAGAATTCCCCTTGAGGTCAGCTAATGCCTTCATTGGGACTGCATCACAGTTCAATCTCTCCTTGAGCTAATCCTGTTTCCTTCTATTCTCTTCCACTGGTGTCAATCCCAAGACCTTTTCCTAATAAACACCCTACACACTAATCTTCAAGTTAAAAATCTACATTCCAGAAGATTCAGAATGCAATTTGAGTGCCAGATTCCAAAAAAAAAAAAAAAAAAAAAAAAAAAAAGTGCTAAAATGGGATTTTAGAGCTGGCTCACCTGTCTAGTTAAAAATTGGAACTATTGGTACATGGAAAACGGAAGAACTCAGCACTAACAATTCAATTATTTAAATGTTCACTAGTGGTAAAGTGGGATTGGTATATCTATGAAAGAGAATTGCACCATTAGGTGGTGTCATGTATCAGGCATTTGAGAAATAGTAAGGATAAAGGACAGTAGAATTGGGCAGCTATTGATAAAATTGCACTCTGGAAAAGGATAATGAAAGTTGAGAGTGATTAATTGGCAATAAAAACCAAGTGTGAAAGCCAGAGGACTTCTTTGTAGCATATAAAGAGACTCTCATTTCCTTCAGTGGAAGGGCAGAGAAAGCCAAAGTCCAGCTCCAGGACTTAATCATAAAGAGATTGAGTTTTATAGGTTAAACTCTAAAAAGGGCTGGTCCACCATGCCAAGGTTATAGCCATGATTAGAAGAGAATGGGGCCCTGAATATGGGATGGAAACATCTGAGTTGAATCTGCCTGTAAATCTTGCATCCCAGATTCCTCTCAGCTTGCAGAAATGAAAATCTAGCATTTCTCCTTTGTTTGAAGAGCATTCAGAGCTGGTCTATTGCAAGACAACATATGCCCCCTCAGGATCTGCCCCTCCCAGGCCACTAAGGCAATAACTACACAGTCAAGGGTGTGATGTGTAAGACCTGCTAGGGGTGGAAAGGGACTATATGCCCTGAAGGAACTGTAGGACCTAGATAAAACATGGACTGGCAGGAGCTGGAAAGTGCATGTGGGACAGTATTCAAAGGATGATACCAAGAGGTGGCTGAACATATATTTGGATGAAGAGAACTTATGAGAGTTCTCTCCCAGGATACATGCAAGCACATGAGAGATACTATGAATTTTCTGCTTGTTTGGTTCCCAGAAGCATGGAAAAGGCTGTGATCCACACCAAGTGGGGTTAAAAATGCCAGAATTTCCATAGCAGATAGTGAAAGAAGGAATAACAAGTTTAAAAAATTGGGTTGTTAAAGAGGATGTAATTCTGGAAATTTCACAAGATGGCTATATTTCATGGGAGTACCTAAAGGATATGTCATTGCCATAGCAATGGAGGCAGCATCACTAAGAAGGCCAGGGCTGACAATGGCAGATCTGGGCTCTAAAATCACTGAAGCCAGCTAGCAGTACTTAACCATCTCAAGCCAGGTAGACCCACTCAATTATCATAATAAGTAGCAAGGTTGGAGTGACTACCACTGAAGCCTGACCCAGAGTTATCAAGGTGGTTTAGAGCACATAGCTCACTCAGGGGCAAAATGGATGGGCAGTCAACAAGTGTACAGTAAGTCCTCATTTACCATCAACAGGCTTTGTGACTTTAAGAGAAATGATGTGTAAAAAAAATTCAATTTTACCATAGGCTAATTGATATAAACAAAAGTTAAGTTGTTATGGCACCTCATAAATGTTATAATGAAATGACATTGAACGAAACGATATTTGAGGACCTGCTGTACTTAAATTTTTACAGTCAAGGAAATCAAGTTAGATGATCAGGAGACTAAGAGCAGCTGAGTCAATAAAATGTCGCAATCTCTTACTGGTGTCTAGATTGGAGACAGTTTTCAAATCCAGAGCTCATTGACTGAAAGAAAGTCTAGGTCTCCAAGAAGACAGGCAATACAACAGTAACCAAATGTACCTCGTAATAATTTTCCCGTGTTTCCCCAATGCACCTAATGCTATCTGTGAGAGTAATTTTATACTGAGGAAAGAGGAATGTCTAAACAGTTTGAGGTCTGTCTATCAGAGACCCAAACATAATCATACCTCCTTCCCTGTTACAGTGGGGGCTCTATGAGGATATGTTCCAGCTTATATTGGTACAGTGTGTCCTTAGAACAATCTGTTCTTATTTTCCTGGTGCTCAAATGTATAACTGGAAGAGGTACATTTAGTAATTGGCACAACCCCTACCCAACCCAAAGGATCACATTAGGTTCTTGGCTTATGAGGCAAAAACTACTGTAGTAGGGATAGCCCCTAAAACTTCTCCCTACTCCTTTTTACAGTAATAAATATGACCCAAAAGTTATATAATGGGATAGATGGCAGAAATTAGTTCCATTCTTAAAGCCCTGAAGAATTAAGTTGTGTAGAATCCACTATATCTTCATTTAATTTACCAATCTGGACCTTGAAAATACCAGATGAATTCTACAGGATGGCAGTGGGTTATTGCAAATGCAACAAAGTAAAAGCTCAGTTGCTAACACATTTGTTATGGGTAACCAGCCCCCCTGCCAAGGAAAGGAAATCCATACTGGGAGTGAGTGGGGAGTTAAAATTACTGGGGCCATGATTTTTCTCCTGTAAAATTCAAGTTTGGACCTTGGGAAAGTGGGAGAGTTAAGCTGTGGGGAGTCAAGATGAAAGGTCATATAGACTGTGTATTTTGTTGGGAGGTAAAGTTAGTGGAGTTAGAGACAGAGAAGTAAAGGAAAATGTGCATCATTTATGAGGAGAAACCATGAGGGAGAGAGAGAGGAAGAAAGTGGGAGAGAGTCCCTGACCTGCCTACTTTCTATTTCCAGGGCTAGTTAATTAAGGCCCAACTGAGTCTCCTGATGTTAATGAATCCAAGACCCACTTCTGCAAAAACTCTAGGAATATGTAAATAAACAAACTGCTCTTTCTGAGTTAGCTTGCTAAAATTGGTTACTCTCTTAGCAACCAAGAGTCTTGACTAGAACAATTATATAGTCTTTAGGTTTCAAAAATGATTATGACATGTATCTTTGAATTATTAAAAATTTAAGAATCTGAGCTAATGTTTTAGATGCACAGAATGGAAATGAATTGAAATGTGTATTAGTCAGACAGTGCCCCATAGAGAATATTCTAATACTGAGGTATATGACTTCTTGGCCTTAGCGAGTGAAACAGAACTAGGACAGAATTATCATTCACGTGGTTTTCCTTTCACACAAATGTCTTTGGAGCAAGAAGTCCATGAAAATGAAAAAGCTGCTTTGTTCTTCCCACTGAGACATTTTACTAATAGGCAGGATTGGGAGTGAGAGAGGACAAGAGTGAAATCATACTAAGGTCATTTTGATAAGAGTAAAGTTATGATTAGAATTCCGATGAGTTTGTCACTTTTCTAATTTCAAAAATTAATTTTCACAGATAAAATAGTAGTCAGATTTGATATATGATATTGTACCATTATCAAAATAAATACGGGATGTTAGATGTCATACCAACAGACAGGAAGCAAGAGCATTCTGCCTGATTTCGGTGAGCATGGAAATGACCACATGGGTAGGGATGACCAGGAAGAAGGAGCTTATTGATAGACCAGTGGTTTTCAAAGTGAGGTACCCAAAGCAGTAGCATCAACATCAGCATCACCTGGAAACTGGTTGGAAATGCCCACCTCCACATTTCTGGAGAATGCCCTGAATTCTAAATTACTGAAATTGTTATTCTTATGAACAACATTGACATTGGATATTAGTTGCTAAGATGATTTGGTTTTCATTTCCCAGATTGATGTAGCTTTTCTTCAGATCTTAGGAATAAGGATTATCAGAGTTCAGAGCATGTGGATGCTGGGAAATGAGCCTCATTTCCTCTTTGCAGATAGTTTGTAGTTTGTGGTGGCAGCTGAGGTTTACACCCCAAGAGCCAGATGGTAGGAGAAGGCAAAGGAGGAAAAGAGATGTGGAAGGAGTAAGAAATGTGAGCTAGAATCTTACTTTATACCTTGTTCTTAGTTTCTCTCTGAATCCCCTTGAAACACTGTAAATTTTACTTGATGATTAATGGTAAAAGACCTTTCTGGAACAAATATTTTAATTACTTGATTACATCGTCTTTTAACCAAATTTGTTTTTTAAACACTTCTCCATTAGAGATTAACTGAATGTAGACCTTGTACAAGGTGTCTACATATATCTTCCTGACACTAAGTTGTCTGAATCTATTTTCTTCTACTCATTAGCCCAGCTACACTTAATCTGAGTCAAAAACAAAAATCCCCAACTGAACTTAAATTCCACAAGGGAAAGTAGCAGGACACAGGAGATGCATCTGTTTCTCCTCCCATCTTCTTTAAGTCTTCATGAGTATTGTGGGATTTTGTTTTCCTTTTCAATTACAGTTGGCATACAGTATTATCTTCCTTTCAGGTATATGACATAGTGACACCATAAATAGTTATTACAGTATTATTGACTATATTCTACTTGGGGATTTTCTTAAGTTACTCTATTCTATTGAATTATTATAAAATAAGAGGTAAAACCATTAAGTTTTCATTGAGTCTCAAAGTGCTAGTCTAGTTCATTAGTAGTAAGATAACATGTTAATGAATCACCAAATTTATTGAACTTCAAAAACAATCTGTCACTATAATCTTTTATTCCCAGAGCTACTGAGCATCACCTGAGAAGGGAAAAATGGCTAATGGAATATAATTAAAAATATACCATTAAGTGCTTTACATTTCTCCCCTTGTCTTTTATCCTTTTATGTTGTGTTTATTATACCAAGCAAGCAAGCGGGATTAATTTTAAACTAAATTTGATTTCTCAGTCCCTAGAATTTGATTACAATTGGTTCTCTGAGTAGATATATGGAATGTGCCACCAAGAGTACAAGCTGGTTTGACTAGGAAAATGAGCAAGAAATGAGGTTCAAGGTCTCTGTCATCAGAATCAGTGTATTTCATCTTACTCCAGTATGCGTGCAGACAGCAGCCAATTTCTACCTGGTCCTTGAAACTTCATGATCACCCACTCCTAGTGTGATCCCTGGCTTTCTCTGCACCCTGCTGTATACCACTTACTTGACACTAATCATCTCGGCTTGATTTTCTCCTTCTGGGCCCACTGTCCTTTCTTTTCCTATTGATTGTGTCTACTTTTGCTCTTGGTGTTATAAGATACTATGTTCTTGACGTCACTGATTAGTGTCAATATAATACAAAATTATAGTTAAAACCCTACCATTAGAGTTGGACAGAATGTTTTTGCTATAAAGTAAGATTTAGTGCTAGAGTAAAAGAGTTCTATCAAGACCTTATCTCTACTGACTGTAAAATAATAAGAATACATAGGGATTTTCAGTATATAAAATATGACAAATATTTATAATTCTCAAGAATTCCAGTGATGTCAAGTAAATGAAAATTCTGCCCATAAGTTGGCAACAGACTTTAAATGTGTTCTCAAATATTGGGGACATGCATTGTTTGCAGTCTTGCTACTCAATTTCTTGTGATACTGTATGTAATGCTTGAAGTCTGATTACTGGAATTTATGGCAATTTCCCTCCATTCTCTAAGAGGATGTCATATCCTCATCTCAAAGACACATTTGCATCAAAGTAAGTGACTGAGGCTTTTAAAATGAGTCAGTGATGCTAATTTTTCAAGGCTCAACTGCAAAAAATCTTGTACTTCCTGAAGCAATGTGGTTGCAAAGGAGTTAGTAACTTAATGTTCACGGGCCCCTAGGGGATCAGTGCATGGGCTTCAGGGAGCCCAGAATCCTCTGATCTATTGGATACTTGTGCATCTGTTGATTATTTTATATAAAGAGACTAATTATTTTATCCAACTTATAACAAATCTAAGAATTATATCCCTAAAGGGAGGCAGCATAGGAAAATTGCATGGAGATGTTAGTGTGAAAACCTATATTTAATTCACTGATATATGAGTTTTGGACAATAGTGGCCCACAGGAAGCTGGGTGCCAGTGCCATTTACCGGAGGAAGCACCCTATGTCCAAGTGTATGAGGTGGGGGTCAATGGTGTAGACCAGTGGTTGGCAAACTCATTAGTCAACAGAGCCAAATATCAACAGTACAACGATTGACATTTCTTTTGAGAGCCAAATTTTTTAAACTTAAACTATATAGGTAGGTACATTGTTATTCACTTAATTAGGGTACTCCTAAGGCTTAGGAAGAGCCACACTCAAAGGGCCAAAGAGCCGCATGTGGCTCGCAAGCCGCAGTTTGCCTACCACGGGACTGTAGACAATTGTGAAAGCCTGTCAGCACGCAGATGTGACATTTCTTTTTAAATTGACTCATCCATGTCCAGGGCTTTAGTCAAGGGTGGAGAGAGTGGAAGTAAAAACCACTTCTTTCTTTTTGAAAGTAAAAACCTCCAAGCCACCAAAGCCAGTTTGGAGAGGACGTGCTGGATTTAGCAATAGTTTCTGGAAAGAAACTGCTACTGGCTTTGCTGTCTCTGTTAATAAAAAGTTCATTGAAAAAATCTCCTATGTGGAGATGGTTATGATAATTAGAGAATCTAATCTTAAGGCAGAGGGGAGCAATGAAAGTTTTTTGGGATATTGTTTCCAAATTAGACTGGAAATAAAGCCTCAGTGAAACCTTTCTGACTGCCTCCCTTGATGCTCTGGAATTTCCAGATCTGTGTAATAGTAAGAGTCAAAGTACCATCTTGCCTAGAGAAGGGAAGCAACCTAGTTTTTATAGGGTTTTTAACACTGGACTTTTTAAGGCTAAATAAAGTACTCTGTGCAGTCTACAATGACCTCCTCCTCCTCCTCCTCCTCTTCCTTCTCCTTCTCCACCTCCTTCTCCTCTACCTCCTCCTCCTCCACCTCCTTCTTCTCTACCACCTCCTCCTCCTTTTTCTCCTTCTTTCTGCCTATACAAAATGAAGAGAGCTCCTAAAAAGGACCCTGAATTTACCCAGTACAGTTATAGGCTAGTTATCCAAACAAATAAGTTATTTGGTTCAAACTCCTACATGTATGAATTTATTCTAAAACATTTGAAGACATGATTGTTTGAAAGGTTTGCTTAAACACCACCAAACAGACTGGAATGTGTGCTTCGGCATGATGGCTATTGAGATTTAGAGGATGGTTCCTAGGTGTCTTCTGTACAGGAGAATGGTGACGAGCCTGGGACATCAGACCTAAAGTATTCTAGGCTGGGTAGATGAATACAGGTTGGATACTTCCTGGATTTGGCCCATATCCTCCAGATGCCCATGATGCAAAGAGCTATCTGCTTGTCGATCTTTCTCGAATGAATATGCACTAGTCTCTGAAGGATGTTCAAGAGGCCCCTTCACTGATTCTTCCACAGGTGTCCTGGAATTAAGTCCTGATATGACATAGGGGATCCCTCAATAAATTTTCCTTCACAGGGTGACTCAGATAGCTGCTCCTTCCTTCCATAATGGTAGTCTCCTCCTTGACAATTCTTCTCATTTTGACTCCTCCCAGGCAACTCTCTTTAACCCTGTGCTACCTAATGTCTCCACATCCTCTCTCCAGACACACCAAATTGTTTGGCTCTTAGTAAGTCCCAGGAGCCTTTCGCGTCTAGTCCTTGGGTATCTTGATTGGATGTCAGTGAAGCTTCATCTGCTCTAACAGGTACTGTCTCCTTGTGGCTGAAGAGGGCCTTTGGTCCCAGGGAAGATGGGCTTGAGGTAAGGGAAGGTGCTTTAACTCTTGCTCTACCTCTGCCCCAAAACAGAGCTGCGGTCTCATCTTACCCTGAAGTTTTTGACACAAACAATATGGTAAAC
The DNA here is from genome assembly GCF_000412655.1 of Myotis brandtii. Classification (NCBI taxonomy): domain Eukaryota; kingdom Metazoa; phylum Chordata; class Mammalia; order Chiroptera; family Vespertilionidae; genus Myotis; species Myotis brandtii. The sequence continues at coordinate 325,181 of NW_005371219.1, forward strand.
ATAAAAATTACTAAT